>NC_025690.1:24408701-24433727 GCF_000633955.1 Camelina sativa
TTTTTTTTTTTTTTTTTTTTGAACGAACAATCCATTAATATATTCATGCAGGAACAAAATTTGAAGTTAGGACAGTCTACAGTTTCAATTCCTTCATTTGTTTATTTATTTGATGTGCATATAAATAATACACACATATATTCAGGTACACAGATTCACAATGGGAATTTTATAAACACAACTAAGAAAATTAAATGAATATTTTTAGCATTTATTTCTTAGCAGTTAAAATTCACAATTTAGAAAGTAAAAATCTTAAATTTCATATTAAATTTCATAGTTTTCATCTAAGTGGATTACAGATCTATCTTCTCATGGTGTCTGTTTAAAAGTCAACGAAAAATGTGGGCCTCAAGCCACAAGAGAGTTGACTTCGATCGTGTTGACGAGTTCTCAGTTGAAAAGTTTATAATCAATTAAACATAGTAAGAGAAGTATAATTAATTTTACTAAATATTCAATGGTAATCAAAAGAAAAGAATGTACCTACCCGACCATATTTTAAATTCATGTCGATATTTTATAATGAACTGGTGCAGTTACAAGTTCGTGACCTCACACGGAATGGTTCATGATGACAGACGAACAAATGATTTAACAAATAATTTATAAAGATAACGTCCAAGACTAGGTTACTAAATTTTAATATTTGAAAAAAGAATGCATAACTGGTTCAGTTTGTTTGGTCAAATGTCAGTTTATGTTCGCAAAAATTATCTGGCCGGTTAACCAAATCAATGGTTAACCGGACCTAAATATTTTGGATTCAAATAATGTGAGTGGTGAAAAACCTGGAGTACCATTATAAAAACTTCAGTCAACGATTTGGCAAACATTTTATATACTAACCTTAATATTGACAGGGAAATTTTGGGTATTATTAATATATGTATGGTTAGACTTTATACCAAAATAAAAAAATATGGCTAGAGTTGAGAACAAATATTATTAATTTATGAAACATAAGCAATCTACTCCTATATATAAAATCCAACGAGTAATGTCTAAAAGTTTTGCTAAGAACTGCGTATGTAATTAACCATGATGAGAATGACCAGCTTCATAGTAGTGCTACTTCTGATTGTGGTGACAGGTGCGATATCAGCTATTTGCGTTGATGGAAACAAATTCTTCGACCAACAGGAAATCAAACTACATAGACATATGAAACGGCTCAATAAGCCGGCTCTTAAATCCATTCAGGTATCTTACACAAATTCTATATGCAAATTTCATAACAATTATTTAGAAACTTTATCACATCAATTCTTTTTCGTTTTAATTAAATCTTATTTATAGAGTGAAGATGGAGATGTAATAGATTGTGTTCCTATCACTAATCAACCAGCTTTTGATCATCCTTTACTTAAAAACCATAACATTCAGGTTTGGCTCTTTTCCCCGTCTCTCTATTCTTTTATAACATGACTTTTTGAAACCATTGCGACGAAAAGTTCAAATTTGTAGATGAGGCCGAGTTTCTACCCGGTAAGTGATTCAACGTACACCAAGAGAGAGGCCGAGACTATAACTCAGGTTTGGCACAAGACGGGAGAGTGTCCCAAAAACACTGTTCCAATCAGAAGAACTAAGAAAGAAGATCTCTTAAGACCGGAATCCATCAGCAGTTTTGGGAGAAAGTCTCAACAAAGTATCCCAAGAACTACAACCTTTGATCCAACATTAGGTCATCAGGTACAACTACATGCACACACACACACATTGACACATGTCATCATGTGTATTATTGTTACTGTCATGTAGCTTACAATTTTCATATATTTTGGAATGGTTTAAGTACGCTTTGATGGGTGTGAGGAATGGAAAATTTTATGGGACAGAAGTTGCAATAAATCTGTGGAAACCATATGTCCAAATTCCCAAAGAATTTAGCTTGGCTCAGACTTGGGTTATTTCCGGAAATGGCTCTAGTCTTAACACCATTGAGGCTGGTTGGCAGGTAGGTTTGGTTCCTTCTTGACTACATCTTTTTTTTTGTTCTTATGCAAAACACGTAGCTGATTCTTCTACCTTTGTTTATCTTAATATATAGGTTTATCCAGAATTATATGATGACAATAATCCCAGATTCTTTGTTTATTGGACGGTAAGCCTTTTAACATACTTATCTCTTATATATATCGAACACTATTTTGAAAATTCAAACGATTAACTAGTTTGTCGATCTTGAATGGAACTATAAACTATAACTAGTTTTTTTTCTTCTTCTTCTTTCTTTTAACATTGGTCTATAAAATTATGCATCTAAGACTTTGACTTTTATGAAATCTTGTATTTTCCGGGAATAGCGCGATGGTTACCGAAAAACAGGGTGCTACAACCTCCTCTGCTCTGGTTTTGTTCAAACAAGTAATCGATACACCGTCGGTGGGTCGATCACCACCATGTCACGTTACCGTGGAGCTCAATACGACCTATCCATACTTATATGGAAGGTAATAACATAATTATATATCACCTCAACAATATGAGATTCATATATTCAACGTAACTTCAATGGCAAGATATACCTTAGGACCGAAAAACAGGAAACTGGTGGCTCAGGGTCAATGAAAAAGACGTAATTGGGTATTGGCCAGGCTCGTTGTTCAATTCTCTAGGAAGAGAAGCTACGAGGGTTGAATGGGGAGGTGAAATCATTAACTCGAGGACCGGTGGGAGACACACAACCACGGATATGGGAAGTGGACATTTTGCAGACGAAGGTTTTAAGAAAGCAAGCTATTTCAGGAATCTTATGATAGTTGATGGAACCAATACTCTTAGAGAACCACAAGGACTTTACTATTTTGCTGATAAGCACAACTGTTACAATGTTAAGGCAGGGAATGGTGGAACTTCTTGGGGGACTCATTTCTTCTACGGTGGTCCTGGTCGAAACGTTAAGTGTCCATGATTTGGATACGTGCGTGTAGATTTTTACATACTTTGTATGTACATTATTATGAATAAAAACATGTGATAGTCATTGAAGAATAATAATCCACGTCACCAGAGATGTTTCTATCTATCATTAATTCGATTTCAAACACCGTTTGTTTTATCAAAAGAAAAAGAAAAAAACAATATTTCAACAGTCTGTTGTTAACAACGAATTGAAATAATTCGAGAATAATAAAGACAACACATATTGATAATAATAAGTTAACTAAAACACAGCTGTTTGAGATAAAATTCAAAAAAAAAAAAATGTATAACATTGCACGTTTAATAAATGTAAATTAAACCATGCTCGTTATTCTTTGACTAGGATTCGTTTGGACAGAAAATTTATTAGAGCATCTTTTATATTTAATTTAATTTTAATTTAATTGAGTGTCTAAAAAAGATACTAATCTCAAAATTTTAAATTACTATTATGTGTATAATAATTACAATGTTTTGCCATGATGCCGATGGTGTTATATTATTCATAACAAACAAATCCCAGGAAAAAAAATTGATCTCAACAAGCAAAAGAGAAATATTTATACGTAATGGTTAAACGTGCAAAACATTACTCAAATTCTATAACAAACTGTGATGATGAGCGTCGATCGAATCAAAGGCCAAACAACCCTAATAGTGATTTGCGATGACTTTTCGTTTCACAATAAATACCTAACATGTGCTAAGTTGATAAGACCAAATCATCTGTATGTGGTTGATCTAACTCGACCTACAGTATTGATTCTGTCCCCATTTCCCTTTACGTCTATCTTTACCACAACACCAATCAAAAAGACATTATTTTTCCTCGGTTTTGGACTAGTGAATCTCAAAAATGGGTAACAGCTCATCTGCTCAAAGTACATCACCATCTTTGCCGATTGATTCCACGTTCAATCTCCCTTCTCCATTACCATCTTGGCCTTCAGGTTCATGTTTTGATTTCTATTTGTTGTTTGTCCTGTATTTTCACATCTGTTTTTAGCTCTGCTTTTGCCTTGTTTATGGAATTATGGAGTTTTGTTTTGATTTTTGCAGGAGAAGGATTTGCGAAAGGCAAAATAGATTCGGGAGGTCTTGAAGTCTGCCAAGTAGAAACATTTAAAAAAGTATGGACTGCATACGAAGGAGGACAAGATAATCTCGGAGCCACTTTCTTTGAGCCGTCTTCAGTACCTCAAGGCTTTTCGATTCTCGGCTTCTACGCTCAACCTAATAACCGCAAGCTTTTCGGATGGACGCTTGTCGGAAAAGACCTGTCCGGCGACTCTTTAAAACCGCCTGTGGATTATCTTCTTCTTTGGAGCGGCAAATCTACAAAGGTAGAGAACAACGGGGCCGAAACTGGATACTTTTGGCAGCCTGTACCTCCGGATGGCTACAATGCAGTGGGTCTAATTGTGACAACTTCGGATGAGAAACCTCCTCTAGACAAGATCCGTTGTGTTCGTTCCGACCTGACTGATCAATCCGAGTCTGACGCTCAGATATGGGAAACTAATGGGTTTAGGGTTTCAAGTTCTAAACCTGTTAACAGAGGAACACAAGCCTCTGGAGTCTGTGTTGGCACGTTCTTCGCAAGCTCTACAAACCCGACTTTACCCTGTCTGAAAAACAACAAGTTCGATTTTTCTTGTATGCCAAGCAAGCCCCAGGTCGATGCTCTGTTTCAAGCTTACGCCCCTTGGATCTATTTTCACGAAGATGAGAAGTACCTCCCAGCGTCTGTCAACTGGTTCTTCAACAACGGTGCCTTGCTTTACAAGAAAGACGATGAATCAAACCCAGTTCCAGTTGAACCAAACGGTTTAAACCTTCCCCAAGGTGAATCCAACGACGGTCTCTATTGGTTAGACCTACCTGTAGCTCCCGACGCAAGAAAACGAGTTCAAGGTGGTGATTTACAGAGCATGGAAGTGTATCTTCATATAAAACCCGTTTACGGTGGAACCTTCACAGACGTAGCCGTGTGGATGTTTTATCCGTTCAACGGCCCATCACGGGCTAAACTGAAGGCCATTACAATCCCGTTGGGGAGAATCGGCGAACATATTGGAGACTGGGAACATTTCACTCTCCGAATAAGTAACTTCAACGGCAAGCTACATAGGATGTATCTGTCGCAGCACAGCGGAGGAAAGTGGATCGATGCTCCGGAGATCGAGTATCAAGGCGGAGGAAATAAACCGGTGGCTTATGCTTCTTTGAACGGACATGCAATGTACTCAAAACCGGGACTTGTGTTGCAAGGCAAAGACAATGTGGGGATTAGGAACGATACCGGAAAGAGTGAAAAGGTGATTGATACGGCTGCTAGATTCAGCGTTGTTGCAGCGGAGTATATGAGAGGAGGAGAAGTGGAGGAGCCGGCTTGGTTGAATTACATGAGACATTGGGGACCAAAAATTAATTATGGTCATGAAGATGAGATTAGAGGAGTGGAGAAGATTATGGTTGGGGAGGGTCTTAAGAACGTGTTTAGGAGTGCGATTAAAGGATTGCCTAATGAGGTCTTTGGAGAGGAAGGACCTACTGGTCCAAAGCTGAAACGGAATTGGTTAGGCGATGAAGTTTGAATCTCCTCGTTTATTTGCTTGGTTTTGTGAATCTATCCTTATTTTTCTGTAATATGAGAACACCTTTTTTTCGTTTTGTGATGTTTCGTAAGTTACCTTTAGGTTTCCTTTATTTCTCTTCTTGCCCACAAAATGATTTGGTCAAGAATGTATTTTTCAGAATATTAATTGTTTTGTTAGAAGAAAAAAAAAATGTCTTCCATCTCAAATTAAGACGTTGTATTTTCACATAATATTTTTACGTAACTCATACGTACAAAAACTGAGTTATTTCTCTTGAGATAGGCAAAAGTAATATTAATCAAAGGGTACGTAGTTAATTAGATTCCCAATTTTGAATAGGTCAGAGTGCATATTATGGGAATTACACGGTCTTTTCAATTGTCATGATCGGAAATTACTTATGTCCTTTTAAATCAATAACGCGTTTCTTCACAAGATCGGAAATTACTTATGTCCTTTTAAGTCATGAGTCAATTTTATTGATTTTCATGCATGGTGTTATTAATGTAACCAGTAACCACTAAATCTATCACAAAGTAATAAAAGTCTTTTAGCTCTATAATTTCATAATTTTTAGAATATTTGATAAAGTCAATGAGTCAACTCTTAATATGCACCTATAAATTTCAAAGAGTATTTGAATAAAAATTATAGAAATACAAAGAGTGCTACCTAAAAGTATTGTGTTAACATGATGGGAATGGCCGGTTTAGCGGTAGCTCTGATGGTAATAACATCACTGACAATCGCTACTTGCGCCGATGGAAAAGATTTCTTTCATCATCCGGAAATTAAAGTACGAAGATTTTTGAAGCAGCTTAACAAGCCAGCTCTTAAATCCATTAAGGTATCTTATACAAATTCCATATGCTGATATGCATCTACTCCATGCTTTGAATATTCTCAGCAAGAAAAAGAATAAAAAAACTGAGACTAACTTTTGCTTTAATCTTTCGTACAGAGTGAAGATGGAGATATAATTGATTGTGTTCCAATCGCTATCCAACCAGATTTTGATCATCCCTCGCTCATAAATCACACCATTCAGGTTTGCTATCATTTACCATCTCTGTTTTGTTTACACATGCATGATCGTGTTAAACCAGGAAATTTTCTCACGTAGATTAAACCAAGTTTTATCCCGGAAGGTGAAGGTGACTCTACGTACACCAAGAAGAAGAAAAAGCCTACTCAAGTATGGCACAAAGATGGAGAGTACTGCCCAGAAAACACTGTCCCCATAAGAAGAACAAAAAAAGAAGATATCTTACGAGCAAAATCTCTTGAAAGTTTTGGGAAAAAGAGTCATCAATACATTCCTGAAGATACATCCTCTAATCCAAATTTTCACCATGAGGTACAACATTTATGTGTTGCCCCTTTTCAAATACTCCTTTCTAGCTAAGCTAAGTTACACTTATACTTATACTCAAGGGTAGGTGTAGCTTAATTTTTTGTAGTACATATATCTGATCCGTTTAAATTGATATATTTTTTCTATGTATTTTATTGATTTATATCCGTTTTAAAGCTACCCAGACATTCAATGTTTATATTTATATCTGTAAAAATTTGGATATTTGATTGAATATATGTACTTTTTTTGAAAAAAATTATTAGTATACGTCACTTAAAGTAAATACTGATTTAATAATTAATTTGGCAAAGAAAACTCTTTTTTTTAAAAAACTAAATGCAAGAGATGCATGTAAAAGTTATTCATATATTCATAGTAGAGACTGAGTGACTATTTTCATTTAAATTTTAGTAAAATGTTATTTACTTTGTATCTGACGAATAATATTGATTTATACTTTTTTTTTTGTCACCATATTGATTTATACTTAATTAATAGTAATTTCTTTTACTTCGTCAAAATTTTTTTTTGTATCTGGAATCTTTTATTCAAATCAAATTTAACCGGATAAGAAACTAACTGAAATGGTTAATTATTCCCATACTAATATTGTATGACCAATCGGCCCGATCCTAATCAATCTTTCCCCGGTTTGGTACGCGTACATGGGTGTGAAAAACGGAAAGTTTTACGGGACAAAAGCCTCGATAAATATATGGAAACCAGATGTAGCAACTCCCGACGAGTTCAGCTTGTCTCAGACTTGGCTCGTATCTGGAATTGGCACTAGTCGTAACACTATTGAAGCTGGTTGGCAGGTTTGGTCTTCCATCCTTAACATAGTAACGACATCTTGTTCATATATTTTCTGGACATATCATAAATATTTAACACCAACTTTTGTTTGCCTTAATTTATAGGTTTATCCAGGAGTGTACGGTGATAATAATCCTAGGTTATTTGTTTACTGGACGGGAAGTTCCCATTTTTCAACTAACACAAAAAAAAAAAAAAAAAAAATTTGCCGGCTAACTAGGCTAAATTAACACCACATATATTACCATCATAACCAGATCTAATGATTCGTTCAAAGAAACAAAAAAAAAAAAGCAGATCAATGATACGAATCTAAAATCAAAATATGTTTTATTTTGGTGGCTTAAGCTTGAGACATATCTAGTCGGATACTGGCCGAGCTTCATAGTTCCAAAGCTAGCAGATTCAGCACGGAAGATCGTATGGGGAGGTGAAATTACACATTATGTTGAAGGCAGAGGGGAACACACGCTACCGCAAATGGGGAGTGGCCATTTCGCAGAAGAAGGTTTTAAGAAGGCGGCTTATTTCAATTGCATAGAGTACATCGATAAATCTAATAATCCTATCACACCCTTTGCTCAAAATCTCGAAGCAATCATTACTCGGCCCGAATGCTATAACCTCAAGGTTGGCTCTAGCCGAAGGTGGGGAGCTTACATTTTTTACGGCGGACCTGGACATAACCCTCAATGCCTATGAGAGATTATGCTAACTAGATTTTAAGTTGTATTTTTACTAGGAAAATGAAGTACCTGTCGATGCGTTTGATTTTGAGAAGAGAATTATTTCTAAACTTCTAATCTTTTGAATATACTAATGTACCTCCTCAAAATGTTTTTCCTTGCTTCATCAGTAATGCATAGGCCTTAGATTTCTTCTATATATATTTCACGATCCTTAAATTAATTAGATAACATTTTAAACCAAGAAAAATACAGAGATTGTGTTATCCGATTAATTGGGCACATAATAAATAATAAATGTCCAATAATTATCGAATTTCTAATATGTGGAATAATACGACTTGCTGGAATTGACTCCGCTTAAGTATGGAATACCAATACGGACAATTTTCTATGGGTCAGTGTCGGTCTTCTTTGTTAGTTTTTTCACATATGCGTATATTCGTAAACAAAAAAAAAACATTTAACGGAAAACTAAAGAATTGATCGCCCACGTAAGTATTATCGCTATTAAAAATTATAAATAACATTCTTGTGGGAATATCCATTTCCTTGCACAACTTTATCCAAAGGTTTGTCTATATAATGGCAAAGTAATATAACGCAAAACATGAGCAAATCACAAAATTTTCCTATTTCTTTCACCTAGTTTAGAATATTTTTACAATTAATTTTCCTATTCTATACTACCTAAAGGGTGGTAAAAAATTAACGGGTCAATATGATATTTTACTATACTTGGCTCTCTATGTGTTTAATAAAAGATGAGGGTGAGGACATAAGTTCTTGGTGATGACTATGAGCGTCGTCGATGAGCAGCTCTCCCATGGATTTTCATAGCAAACTATGAGATAATAAGAATGATGCTTAACATAATAACACTAGAATCATACTACACATAAGAATCAACTCAAAACTCTCAAAACAAATAGAAAAATGTAAAGCCAATCAGCCAGCCAGCCAAAAAAAAAATCATTGTACACATAGAATGGTGGTAGTAACTTTTTATAAGATAAATCTGTTGGCTCTAACATATGCATTTTATATTATTTGATTTAGGATACATAATTAAACTCGTCTAGAAAAACTAGGCACACACAGAATTTTAAAATTCTAAGCGAGTACCTATAGTTTTTGGATTTTTTTTGTTTTCTAAGTTTTTTGTTAAGATCATAGGAATTCTTTGCCCAAAAAAAAAGATCATAGGAATTCGGTGAGAAATTCGTATATAATTTGGTCCACATGATTAAAGATGTCCACTAAAACTAAAATACTTACATTATGAACGACACTACCATGAACTAATTTATGGTATATATTTGTTATGTTTTTGATTGGTGGCATTAATTTGGTGGAGGTGGTTAGAGACAATTGGGCACAACCCGTTTTTGTTAACCATAGTCTATAGATATTAGATACGTTTAAAGAGGTCATTTTTTTATTAAATACTGTACAGTTCTTTTTTATTAAAGACTATTTTATATACAATATTAATGAAATAATAGAAAATGATAAATGGAATTAATAGAAACTCAATACACAACAAATAAGGTAAAAAATCTGTAGAAAATAATGAAGATGATGAAACTGGATAAGTAAAAACTTTTATATATAAAAAGAAAATAAAAAATGTTAAGTACATTACATCATAATTTTATGTTAAAAAGAATTGGATAAAGATGAAATGACAATAAAGATGGAATATACTAGATCGTACATATACTAATAATGATCTGATCAATAATTTGCTAATATCTATACTAGTATAAATTTATAATGTAACACGTGATATCTCTCTATATATAAAAGAGAAGTCTGGGGAACTTACATTTTATATGGCGGACCTGGACCTAACCCTCAATGCCTATGAGAGATTAGGTTAACAAGATCTTTAATTGTACTTTTTACTAGGAAAATGAAGTACCCGTCGATGCGTTTGATTTTGAGAAGTGACATGATGTTTCAAATTTTCTTTACAAGATGTTTGTGACAACCTTTTCAGAATTGATTTCTATGATAGAACTTAGTAGCGTTCTAAAGAATGTGTAAACTATTGAAGACTAACAAATTGGTTTTGCGTTTTAAGTAAAAAAAAAGTCGTATCAATATTATACGACTGACTTTTAATAAGCACCACCACGTTTCTTTTGTTGGATAAACGTAACAAAGTCGTTGTCACTTGTCATTAATTCACTTATCAAGTGCTACCTTGCACGATTTGTAACTTGCAGAAAACAGAACAAAGAAGGATATGATAAATTTATGTATATTTAGTATAAAACCTTGCACGACACCTTCCGTTAGATCGATCAGCTTTGACTTCTACGTTTAAGTTTGCGTTTTTAACATTCACAAAAAAAAAGAGTATGCTTTACACTTATCCTCTCTTTCTTGTTTCTAAGCAATTGACACCAAGTTTATATACAAACCCATGACTCCAAGTTTCCTCTGTTTCTAACAACCAAAAAAGGTATCCTTTGTTGACATATCTGTTATCTGTACATCAACCTTCCTGTGTATGTTCCGCTATCCGAAATATGGGAAATTGTCTTTCAATATCAGATCCTTCTCTTGAAGATGGATCAAAGAAGATTCTCAAAGCACTTCCGGTCGAAACTCCCTTCAAGTTTCCCTCACCATTGCCTACTTTTACTCAAGGTTTGTATCGCTTCTCGTTGATCCCTCTCTCTCTCAATTACTTTGCTGATTTTGATTTGACTTGCAACATCAGGTGACGGTTTTGCGAAACGAACCATTGACTTGGGAGGTGGTCTGGAGGTTAGTCAAGTTTCGACATTCAACAAAGTTTGGTCCACTTATGAAGGAGGACCAGACAATCTCGGAGCCACATTCTTTGAACCATCTTCATTCCCTTCCGGTTTCTCCATCCTTGGTCACTATGCTCAACCAAACAACCGTAAACTCTTTGGTTGGGTACTCACAGCTAGAGATCTTTCCAGCAACACCTTGAAACCCCCAGTGGATTACACCCTCGTCGGAAACACCGAGTCACTGAAGATCAAACAAGACGGACCTGGTTATTTCTGGCAGCCCGTTCCACCTGATGGATATCAAGCCGTTGGTCTAATAGTCACAAACTCCTCACAAAAGCCACCTCTAGACAAAGTAGGCTGCGTTCGATCAGATCTAACCGAACAATGTGAAGCTGATACATGGATATGGGAAACAAACGGAGTCAACATCTCAAATCTAAGACCAACCACAAGAGGAACACAAGCTACAGGTGTCAGTGTAGGTACATTTACATGGCAAACCCAAAACTCCCCTCCTCCATCATTATCTTGCTTAAAGAATACAAATTTCGACTTCTCTACAATGCCTAATGAGTCCCAAATCAAAGAACTGTTCCAAACTTATTCTCCATGGGTCTACTTCCACCCAGACGAAGATTATCTACCTTCCTCTGTTAACTGGTACTTCAACAACGGAGCATTGCTATACAAGAGATGCGAAGAATCAAAACCAATACCTATCGAATCAAACGGTTCTAATCTTCCACAAGGCGGATCAAACGATGGATCATACTGGCTAGACCTACCAATAGACAAAAACGGTAAAGAGAGAGTTAAAAAAGGAGACTTACAAAGCACAAAAGTGTATCTTCACATCAAACCAATGCTCGGAGCAACATTCACAGACATATCGATCTGGATCTTTTACCCTTTCAATGGTCCTGCACGAGCTAAAGTCAAATTCGTAAATCTACCGTTGGGGAGGATCGGAGAACACATTGGAGATTGGGAACACGCGACGTTACGGATCAGTAACTTCACCGGAGAGCTATGGCGAGTGTTTCTATCGCAGCACAGCGGTGGAGTTTGGATCGAGGCTTGCGATTTAGAGTTCCAAGGAGGAAGTAACAAACCTGTAGCTTACGCATCGCTTCACGGTCACGCTATGTATCCGAAACCTGGATTGGTGTTGCAAGGAGACGATGGGGTTGGGATAAGGAACGATACGGCGAAGAGTAAAAAAGTGATTGATACTGGATTAGGGTATGAGGTGATTGCGGCGGAGTATGACGGCGGAGGAGTGGTTGAGCCGCCGTGGGTTAATTATTTAAGGAAGTGGGGACCCAAGATTGATTATGATGTTGATGATCAGGTTAAGGGCGTTGAGAGTATATTGCCTGGGTTACTGAAAAAGGCCTTTGTTAAATTTGTCAGCAAGATTCCTGATGAAGTTTATGGTGAAGATGGGCCTACTGGGCCTAAACTTAAGGGAAACTGGGTTGGTGATGAAAGTTAAAAAGATGAATTTGTTTGTTTTTTCTTACTATTTGTTAGTTTGGTAATTAAAATTCTTCTTAACCCTTGTTTATGTGTATATACATAAAAATTAAGTTTGGCCAAGTGAAAAACCAAAAAATATTGGAAATATTAGTGAACAGATTTTTATCATAATAAAACACTTCAGATACACACAAAGCCAAAAAGTAAAACCAAAAGTACAATAAGTTTATGAAAGGAACAAAATTTCTTAGTTTTTAGTTACCAAAATATTTTAGAAATCCAGAGATCCACATTGTTTGCTCTCTATAGATTTCACAGCAGGTCCAGGCTTCTTTGTATCCTTTTTATGATCACCATTTACGCCTCTCGGTCTTCCAATACCCATCTTAGGTAAACCACGGTTCAGTCCTTCTAACAAAACACAAGCTTTACACCATTTCTGCATATCATGTTTTAATCCAAAACAATCAAACAACTATATATTAACTCTATGTTCTAATGATGCATGACAACTGACACTTTATGTGATAAAGAGAGGTCTCACCTGGCTAGAAATATACCCACATCTCTCACACGTTCCTTGCTCAGGCATCTTTGTGGTTGTGGCAATTCTAAAATCTTCTCCAGATTTTATGATGTCCAGAATCGCCCTCGGCCTGCATTTTGTAGAAGTTAGTGATCCCTACTTAACTCATGATTGTAGCAGATACTGACAGGAAGAAGAAGTCGAGAAAGAACCTTAGTCTTTCCAAATCTTTGATGAACTCACGGGCAAACCCACGATACGCATTAGGAGAGTATATGCCTGCAAACTCAACAAACGAAAGAGTTATCTTGGCTGAAAATGAAATCTACGAACAATGAAAAAAACTTTAAAAAATGCACACTTACATTCAGTAGAGAAGTAGTCCAGCTTCTTGAAATAAGCATACGTATAGCAACGTTAAGGTATATCGCATTTTTTTTTTTGTTGACAAGTAACAGTAATATAAAACCATCAGTAGTATTCAAAACAGAAGGATGTAAGGATATATGACAATCTCCTTTTCGTATGTATACTTGAAAGGTTTACATCTTGGAATGGGACCATCTTCACCAGTAGTAATCGATGTGCACCGACTTAATCTACAATAGCCAACATTACAAAAATCATTTCATTCACGAATGAGATAGATTTTTCTTTTTTTTTCATCAAATCATCAAAAAAATATTTACCTAGCAATATCCCCACGCAATATGTTCAAGAGAACGGTTTCGGCTATATCATCTGCATTATGTCCAGTGACTAGCTTATCTACTTTCAATAACGCAGCTCCTCGATCAAGTGCCTTTAGATGAATCAAACAGAAGCAAATTAAAAACAAAATTTTGTTGTTGTTATGCAGAGTTATTGACAAACTGTAGAACAAGCAAAAGAATTGACAAACTGTAGAACAAGCAAAAGAAAATTGTTCCTTACCTGTCGACGGAATACACCACAAAAGGTGCAATTGTTCTTCAAACCGATCATTTTTACAATGTCATCCATTGTCCATCCATACAGATCTTTGTATGAAACAATCTGAAGAGGCAAACCATACTGAAAGAAAGAAATACAGAACCCATCAAAAAAAAAAAACGCCAAGAAAACAATCACCAATCACATATAGAATTCAAAAAGAAGCTTACTTGGACTTCATTCCGTTTAACGGTCTCAAGAGAATCATCACGATAACCCGTAATCCCTTCATCTATGGACAAGAGAAAGAGATCCAATCCGTAATCATGCCGTCTGTTTAGTTCTGATAACACATATGCCAGAACTGTAGAATCTGCACAACAAAGCCTCAGCTTTTTGGATTATTTTGATGAATCAGCTATCAACTCTATCAACTATCAACTACCAGAACAATCAAAAGTGTGTAACAGTATTATGTTGAAGCAAAAGATCTTCATAAGTTTGAAGGTTGAAAGAGAAGCAACTACCTTTTCCACCAGAAGCACCTATAGCAACTCGCTCACCAGATTTGAATAAACGATTCTGAACAATGACTTGATGAATCTCCTCCTCAAAAACCTCATAGAAACACTCTCTGCATATCTTTAAACACACAGACTCAATCACTTCTCATACATAAAACCCCAAAAGAGGAGACTCTAGCAACTAAACAATACACTTGGAAACTAAAGATTGGATTTTGATCCAATTCCAACGAATCAGATTGTTAATTTTTGATTCGATTTCACATAGGGATCATAACCCAACCAGTGGAATTCATAAAAGAGCCAAATCTTACAGTATAGAAGTTTGTTCCAAGCTTCTTCTTGAAATCTTAGCTAAAACCCAAACAAGAGAAGTTTGAGTAGAGTTACCTGTTGAAGGGTTTTGGGACGTTTGAGAACGGGACGTCTCAGGTTGCATAAGCAGCAGAGACGAGTGGCTCCTGCTTTCTTGCTCTTGGCCTCCATTTCTCACCGGAGCTCCTCCTGCTTGTCGGAGGTGAAAAGCGACCTAAACTCGACGCAGTCAGAGAATGATGAAACGCCATCGTTTTTCGTCTATATGGGCCCTAAAAGGGCTTTGACGGAATACGGAGTCAAGAGTTAAACGACGTCGTTGAGTAAAGGCATTGCATCTGTGTCGCGCCTCAGTTTGACTCACCGCTGCTAAACGGCGACGTTTGAGTAAAGGCATTGCGTCTGTGCTGCCTGAGTTTGACTCATCGCTTAAGAGTTAAGATTAGATAAACAAACACTGATGCGGTAATTTTGTCTTTTAAACTCTCAACTCTGTAACTTTATTGGCACAAAACTTGGCTTCCATGTTTTCATCATATCTCCCATCTCCATTGCTTGATTGGTCACAAGCTTCAGCTTCAGCACATGTTATGTGCGTTCTTATGAGAGAGGATTCATTCAGCCGAGAAGTTAATTTACATTTACTTGCTCAGTTTCTTCCTATTCCTCTGTTTTCCGTGCTTTGTTTTTTTACTTTCTCTGTCTATCTTATTGCTCTATTTTGGGTGTTCTGTTTTCTTTACTTTACTTTACTCTGTTTTCTGTGCTCTGTTATCTTTTTAGCTCTGTTTCTTTAGGTGCTCCAGTTTTCTCTGGCCTCTGTTTCTCTACTTGTTATGTTCTCTGCTTAACATTACATCACAAAGAAGAAGGAATATTGCTTTTGGATATAGATCAATTGCTTATGAATTAATATTCCTTTTTCTCAGAATCTGTAAAATAGAGAATCTATGTAATGGATCAAGTGAAGTAACTTCACCAACCTTGATGTGTTTCTCAGTTTATCTATGTTCTAAATGTCTAATGAAAACAAAGAGGATTCACAAGACTCATTCTTTATTCATCTATAGGGACTCACACAAGGAAGATACAGAGAAGAAAGCGGCTAACGAGTAGACAACATGGAACAAAAATCAACTTGTATTAACTTTTAATGACTTTGAAGTAATTTTTGTTCATATGTTTTGCCTGTTGCAGTATGATCTAAACTTATCCTTTATGAACAAAAAATTGAAACATTATACTGTCAAACAGTAACCAAGTTTGAGTTATGTTTACCAGACCAGAAACGTTGCATACCTTCCTTCTGTTCATTCTAGTAGTAGTGGTTGACGCAGAGGCTTTAGAATTGTGCTATCGAGTTCCATAAAATATGTTACAACAACTCCAATAAGCGAGCATACAGCTGGAACAAGTCCTAACCCATATCTTGTCACCGAGAAGTAAAAATGTTGGTTGATATTTACATCGACCTTTGGTGAAGTGCCTGCACCATTTTGCAAACAACACTTCCATCAACAATCTCTAGATATTTATAAGATCAACTAAGAAAGAAAAACAAAAACTTACTTTGATGTGACTGAAGAACATATAAAGCAAGCCCACATGACATTTTGTCTAAGAAGCTTAATGACCCACAAACGAAAGCACATCCACCGAGTTCCGAACCAATCAACACACTCTGCATACTGATTGCTGTCACCTGTAAAAAATCAAAAGACAGAACTACACGTTACATGTAAACACATGGAGACGTCAGATTTAAGAAAGGATTGTCTTACCAGCATTAAAGCATTTGCGATGCCGATAAAGACAGAGATGGCATACATGTAAGAGTTAATGCTTCTGGACAATAAGAGGATTGCTACACCGCAGAATATCCAAATGATACCACCCGCACAATAATATGCCTTGAGGCGTTTTCCATTCCATGGAATCTCCTACAATTATGGGAATATAGTTGTTACATAACACACTAAGAAAGGACAAAGTTTAGAGGCGAAGAAGATAAATGCCTTCTGGTAACCACCTGAAGCATAACCGATACAACGAAACTGCAGATGTAGATTATTGCGGGGATCTGAAAATTAAACATTGATCAGTAAAAGTTTGATGATCGTAGAGATGAAAGCTTACTGCAGTGGTTTTACTGATTTTACCAGAGCTTTAGCGGATTGAGCCATTTGCAATTCATCAATAACAAAGAATGCAAGATATGCCTGCCAATATTAAAGTCATCCTGAAATGTAAGTATTGATCGAATACAAAAGAAGCAAAACATGAAGGATACAGAAACTAACCTGTGAAACATTCAATACTAGTCGAGTGAGGAGATAAACCATAGCAACTTGATAGTATAGAACTTTACGGAACCAGTAAGCCCACGGTATTCTTGCTCGGCTAGTTTCTCTTAGATCTATCCGCAGCCTTTGAAAATAAATAAAAAAACCAACTCATTTTCAATAAAATATCATCCATCAATGCAAGAACTTTGGTAAAAACTGATCAAGGCATTTCAGAGAAAAGTGTGCATTACCTTGGTTCTTTTGTTCCCATAAGAAATATGACCACAAAGCAGCAGCCAACGGTGATAGATGAGTAAGCAATCCAACGATACTGTAGACTTAGGTAGACTTAGAATCATATCCGAAGGTATTAACATAAACAAGACCATAGAAGCACAAACCTGAGTTTCGGTATTTTTTTTTGTCACGGCCTCACTAACACCAAATACAACTAAAGCAATAGCGTATAAGCCTAAATTAGCAACCTGAAAATAACAGTCGATGGAAATGTTAAGTATAAGCCTAAAAAGACACGTTAAAGAGCTAAAATCAGACTAAAGGGAAAGAGCTAACCATGCTAAAAGCGTTACGGGAGCTTGTTAGTGCTACTCTGCTTGTTGAGTTCAGTGTAATGCAATTGACCATAGCCCTAGCGAACATCAAGTTAAAAAAAAAAAATGAATATCTGACAGAGTAAATTTGAGATTAGCCTAGAGAGAAGATCAAACGGAAAAAAAAAAAGAAAGATTGTTTTATTACATGTGAGAAACCTGAGTAGCAGCCCATCCTATATTGAAGATAGCTGCAAACATACTGTACGATAATGTTTCAACAGTTAGGGAGTTACTGTTGAGGAGAGTACAAGGCAAACAACCGCCAAAAACAGATGAAAATGAGACAGCAACTAGTAAGGATCCTGCAGCATGCCAAATTTTGAAATGCCCAAATCTGTCAATCTGGTCATATGAAAAAGACAGATTTTGTGAGATTAAAAAAAAATACACTGGTTCCATTGAACAAAGATCAATCAATTTAGACTACTCTTAAATTAAACAAGACTACAAAATTAAAAAAAAAATACTTTACCAATTCACCAACGAAGACAGTAGCAAAACCATCTGCAACTTGACCAGAGAGCATGACAATTGCAGCATCCCTACAGAAGAAGAAAAGCGTAATTACTCTCACTAATTCAGTGTAAAAATCAGGAGTAGATATTATTGTATGTACCTTGGGGAGAGACCGATTTGGGTTAAAAACAAGAGGAGGTAAGTGAACCAACAGGAAGCAGTAATGTCATTAAGCATATGTCCAACTCCATAATAGAACACAGACAACCTTCCAAGTGGTTTCGTCGATGGATCCTCTTCGTCATCGTTCCTTCCGACAATCACAGGTGACGTCATCAACCAAATTGGTTTTTCAGAAGAGACAAATTTTGTATTTTTTTTTTTTTTAATTGTATAATCCTACAATTAGAACCTGCATGGAAGAAGACACATCGAAGATTTTCAAAACAACCCAAAACCTCGAATATAGTCAATTGTATCTACAACAACAACAACAACAAAAAAGACACGAACTTTTTCGGATTGAAGAAATTGAGGAAAGGTGAGAATTTTCAAGAACGAGAAAAGAAAGAAAAAAAGGAATAAACTTTTCGTACCTGTTGAATGAAAAAAAAAAAGGAAGAAACTTGCAATCCCAAAATCGAATTTTGATTCAGATACCCTTTAAGAATCTGTTCAATAGATTATCCAATTCCCAAGGAAACGGGACTAAGAAGGAAGAACAAAAAAGGGAAAATGACAACGGTTGTGTGAGCGAGCTTAACGAGAAACTTGAAAAAAAATAAAAGGAAAAAAATAAAATTTTATAGTAATACTTTCCGGCGTAAATACGTCATTAATATTTATTTTCCGCGATTTCAAAATTTAATTATTGAGTAAAGAAGAATTAATGAAGTACTAAAAACAGGAAATTAAATGTTGTTGACCCAAAAAAAAAAAAAAGAGAAGAAAAGAGAATCACGATCATGAAAGAGAGACGAAACTGACCGTAGTAGATAATCTAGGAAACCGTGCGGTCATGTGATTGCTCTATAGATTTGGTATGGGGACACTTTGGATGATTTATATACTACGATAAATGGTTGCAAGTTGCAACAGTTCTTCCAACACTATTAGTCTATTACTTTGTATTGGTGTTACTAGTATCTCTGCCAAAGTGCAAACAACAATTTCTTACAACACTATTACTGTGTGTTGATGCCTAATACTTGTCTCTACAATAGTATTTTATACTTTTTTAACCATACAATTAGGTATAGCCAAAATTCAGGTTTGCCGAAGTTTTTAACCAGTAAGTTCCCGTAATCTCCCATTAAACCGAAGTCCTTGATCGATCAGTAGTCCAATTGATTGTTTTACAATATGACAACACCAAAAACAAAACCAAAAAAAAAGAAGTAAGTTTATGGCAACTTGGATCTCCACAACTTTGTGATCATGTTCCATTTGATCCTTGTGGTTCCCTCTTTCTTTCTTTTTTTCTTGTGGATCTGATTCGCACTCAAAAGAATTCATTTGTCGCTAAGAGGCTTATCGGTTAATGAAATTGCGTGTGGATGCAGTTCACTTCAGTTCAAACAAAACCATCATACATTCATACTCAATGAATAAAAATTCAAGAGTTTTTTCTCAAGTAAAAATATTACAAAAATAAAATTGATAAAATCATACAAGATAGAGAGAAGAGTTGTCATTTGTAGCTAGCTCGTGTCTCATTTTGCGCCATACAAAGAAAGAAAAAAAACAATAGTTGAGAAGAGTTGTCACAAAGTGAAAACTACATTCATCAGTCAAAACCAAAAACAGCAACGGCACAAAATCAAAGCCACCGCAATTACACGAAACCAACGTGACATCCTTTTCACGTTTCATTGTTATTATCTAAACGAGGATGAAAATACAAAATATGACGAAGAAATGGGCAACAACTAGCCATCGTTTACCAAAGAGTTGGGTCGTCCGACCACTGTTGTTGTTATCAGATCCTGCGGTTGGAGGAACGCTGGGACTGGGTGGGTCAGAAGCTAGTCCGATTTTGTGTAAAGCTTGATCTATTAGATAGAACACTTGGGCTTCTGGAGATTTTGGGTCCAAGTGAAGGAAAGCTGAAACATCCATACCACCGTACCACAAATTATGGATTCGTTAATATTGCTTCTATTAATAAAATTTTCAAGATAATACTCGAGTACTTAAAAAATTACCAACGGTCTTACGTGAATTCAGTTTCTTACACGATAATCAATATGGTAAATGTTAAATTATTATTTAGAAAGTCATATTATAATTACAAACTAAGCAAAGACCTTTCTAAACGTCCACATTAAAATGAACCATATACAACCAACCACTGTTATATCGTAAAACGGTAAAAGTCTAAGAGAGGTGATTAAGGTACGAACCAGGGCATTTAGCGACATCAGCAGTGACGTGACAAACGGAAGGAAGAGTGTAAGAGAGAGAGATATTGATCTGGAGACCCAAAGCAGGATCATTCCTGTCTTGGATGATCACACAGATACACTTTTTCTCCGAATCTAGAATCTGTTTGAGACCGGAGCAACAACCCGGCGTCGGAGATTTTGCTTGTCCTTTCATGTAAGGAAGACACGTGCCCATACTCAAACGCTCTTCCCTACACTGTTCTTCATTTTTTGCCTTATCTTCTCCACCTCCCACCACCGTAGTCGCCATTGTTAAAGCTATTGATATCGCCACTAGAATAATCCTCCATGATTCCATTTTTTTCTTTTAATTCGGATTTGATTTTTTCTTTTTGTAAATAAATTGTGAGAACAAGAGATCTCAAATATCAAAATCATTATCTCCATAACGCGGAATCTCTGTATAGTAACTTTATAATACGACAAAAGTTTATCAACTTTGGAAAGACTTTGGTAAGTCAAGTTTCAACCCTTGTTTTGTTTGGCCGACCTCTTTTGTTCTTTTTTCTTTTTTTTTTTTAATTTCATTTTTCAAGATCTTAAAGAATATTCAAATCTGTCAAAAAGGTATAATTCTTCAGAAGTCACTACAAGTCTACAAGATATTTTACTAGAAGAAATTTTTTTTTTAAAAAGATCTCTTTAACTCATTTGTCGGTTTACAAGTGACTTAATTAATATTACTCAAGTGTTCGAGTCAAGGATTATAAAGGACTGTAAAAGTAATGAAGTTGACGCTAAAATTTAGATGTCGTGTGTAAGTCTAACGTCTATTTTAAGTTTTAACAACGAAGCAAAATCCCTTTACGTTGCCTATATGGCTTTATCAATATGCTTTTGACTCATTTAAAAACCAACGTCAACCCTTAACTAGGTTTGATAAATAAATGATTGTATTTCTTGAAGAATAAAGATTATTGTGTTTCAAATAAATTTAATAAAAGGCATTAAACGAGACATAGAAAACCTGTATTTCGTACGTGTCTTATTTTGTGGCCCACAAAAATAGAAAGAAAGAGGTCTCACGATCACGAAATAGAACTAAATTCATCAATCAAACACAGTTACGGTAAAAACCAGCGTCACTCCAATTGCGCAAAATCAACGTTACATACTTTTCACTTTTCGTTATTGTTATCTATACGAGGATGAAAATGTAAGAAAATACGAAGAAATGGGCAACAACTTCGAGCCCTAGCCATTGTTTGTAGAAGCTTTGAGCGTGGTTCGAGCCTGGTACAGAGGCCGTTCGACCACTGTTTTTACCAGCATCGGATCCTGCGGTCGGAGACATGCTAGTGGGTCCAGGGGACGAGCCAGTGGGAGCAGAGGCTGAGACGGTTTTATTTGCTAGCTGGTAGAACACTTGGGCATCTGGAGAATTGGGGTCCAAGTGGAGCAAAGCTGAAACACCCATCCCATAAAAATATGAGTTTTCTTATTATGTATCATCCCTTTCAAAAACTTGTTTACCAAACATACTATTCGCATACTCTGTTTTTATTCTTGAATGTGCTATATATATCGATGTACATTAATGACTAATGTAACATGAGCTAACATGAGTCATGTTATACGCTTAGCTTAATTAGATGGTAACATAAATGAATTTTAACTAATTCTAAACTATTATGATGAATTCGTTGATTTTTCCGTTTTTTTTTGTAGGATTCCACCAAAATCAGCTGATAAAATTTAGTCCAAATGTTATATGGATAGAATTCTAACGTTTTCAATCAATGATGATATATAGTATATAAAAGTCACCCAAATATGTAAAATATCAAAACATTATTCTACACTATAATCGTAAACACTCGGATTCACTTAGCACAAAATTTCTATATATCCAAAAAAAGAAACAACTAGTTTTTATTTATCACTAATCCAACGACGTCGCAAATTATTTATTATATGGTGAAATTGTAGAGAGGTAAAGATACGAACCAGGGCACTTAGTTATGTCAGCAGTGGCGTGGCAAACAGAAGGAAGAGCAAGAGCTAGCGAGACGTTGACCTGAAGACCCAAATCAGGATCGTTCCTGTCTTGGATGATGACACAAAGACACTTCTTGTTGGAATTAAGAACTTGTTTGAGGCCGGAGCAACAGTCCGGCGTCGGAGATTTTGCCTGTCCTTGCACGTAAGGAAGACACGTGGCCATACCCACGAGCTGCTCAGTACATTCATCCTTATCTTTTGCCTTATCATCTCCAGCAGCGACCACCATAGCCAACATTATCAAAGCTATTGCTGTCGCCATTAGATTAATCCTCCATGACTTCATTTTTTTTTTGTTTTTTTCAGTGTTATTGTTGTTGTGATTTCCACTACCATTCCTTTACTACCACTCTTACGATTTATCTAGCACTTTTTAGCTTTTAAGGGTTTTTCTACAAGCCATTTTGTTTTATTTTATTGTGTAATTTACGCGATGATTGCGTTGTATGCGTTGTCGTCACGAGAAGTTTATCGGAGTATATATTGGTGATGGAAAATTGTGTCGTATATACATGCGAACGAACATGTGATCTCAAATGTCAACATCATTATCTCCATAAGCTCAATCGGTGTATGGTGAATTAAGGACCCATAATTTTAATTGTGGAGTATATTTTTATCCATACTAAACTAATTTTTGGTAAGTCAATTAAACTCTGATAATCTATATAAAATAAAATTTCGCCTTGTTAACTTATGGGTCTCTGTCAACTTTCGCCTTGTTACTAAATCCCAAATTAAAACCTGATAATCTATATAAAATAAAATTTCGTTAACAAAAACAATAAATGAAGTATTCAAAGAATTAAACATATTATTATTATTTTATTTTTTGCCAAGAATTAAACATATTTGTTATATCACATATCATTCTTTCTTTCTATTACTTACATTTTCAATTATAAAACAGCAAAATTTCAAAGAAAACAAAATTATTGAATATCTATATGCAAGACTGAAAATCGCATCACTAATGTTTTGATAGCTATTCTTTATTTTTCAAAAAAGTTATTCCCTAAAAAGTAGCCCACGAGATGTTTTGATAGCTAATAATTCATTTTTAGTATAAAGTATTCATACACAATCACTACCCATCCATCATAATACTTATTAGAAGAAATAAAATAATTGCCAAAGCTACAAAACAAAAGCTGTGGGAATGCATAAAGAAATCGATTTAAGAAGAGGAAAGGGAACATCATTCACTACTAACACGGTAACACCTACAACAACCCACTGAGTGGGAGTGTCGTCTCAGTGTTTGAATTGTATGCGTTGACACCTGGTGCAGTCTTTTGGAACCCTACTACACCTACAACTACAAAAGCTAACGAGACCACTGCGTCATTAATGAGGTCACTCTTGCCTTACCGTATAGAACTCACTCCGTTTCCTAAGGCCTATTGGGCCTTTACCTCTTACGATAACCCAATAAAAACTAAATTTAATATTACGGCCCAATTAAAAATAAACAAAAAGGTTTACAGGCCTAATATTATATTATATGCTTAAGATTCTTTCTTATCTTCTTCACCGACTCATTCATTAGTCCTTAACTCAACATCATCGAGAAAAGAAAGTTACAGAAACAAAAACTCGAAGAGGAAGAAGAAGAAAAATGGGAGTAGTAGTGATCGATGGATCAACGGTACGGTCATTTGTGGAAGACGAAGAGCAGTTCAAGAAGAGTGTCAACGAGAGGTTCGCGGCTCTGGATCTGAACAAAGACGGCGTTTTATCGAGGTCGGAGGTACGAAAGGCGTTCGAATCGATGAGGCTGCTTGAATCGCACTTCGGAGTTGATGTGGTGACTCCTCCGGACGAGCTGACGAAGCTGTACGACTCGATCTTCGAGAAGTTTGATACGGATCAGAGCGGTTCAGTGGATCTAGAGGAGTTCGAATCGGAGATGAAGAAGATCGTGCTTGCGATCGCTGATGGGCTCGGGTCTTGTCCGATTACGATGGTTTTGGATGATGGTGAGGATAATATCTTGAAGAAAGCTGCTGATTTGGAAGCTTCCAAGCTTCAGAAGAAGGCTTCTTCGTGATCTTTTGAAAGTACTGTCTTTGTCTTTGTCTTTGTGGCTTTGTTCATGAAGTGTCTTTGATGTAAGCGAGAGTATGAATTAATAAAAATAGACTTTTGAATTTGTGAGATTTTGAATTGTTTGTGATGCAAATTTTGATTGAGTGAGTCGGAAGATTGTAAAATAAGACTTGGGATTGAATAAATTGGAAGATGAAAAAAAAAAATAATAATAAATAAAATAAATAAATAAAATATTAAAAAAAAAAAAAAAAAAAAAA
>NC_025690.1:24433765-24487135 GCF_000633955.1 Camelina sativa
GCACATTTTTTTTTTTTTTTTTTGATATGGCGGCAACACTAGTAAAAACCACTATACATACTTCAAACTAGAGTCATGCACTTGTTCAATATATGTGTCGATTCGTGTTTCTATTCTTAGTAAATTTATGTATATGGAAAGTTAAATTTTAAAGATTTTATCAATCTTGACCGCGCTACCTGCTTAGACCATACATGAATATGTACCAATATCAAACCATACATAATTGGAACTCTGATAGATTTTCGTAGAAAAAAATCATTGCAATTTGACCAAAATACACCATAAGAGCTAATTAATTGACGCTCATAAATTTAGAATCTTTGAATGGAAGGAAATACCAAAGTCCAAAACTTAGAGATACGCACCCATTTTTACCATATAACTAACATTCCCATTATATTATAAGAATCTAAAGAGATATCAATTTTTTTCTACTGAATCCCCTCAACCACCCAACTTCTCTCATCAATGTCGTCCTCCTCTACCCAAAACCAATTGGAGCTGCAGGAGTACACCTGTCAAGAATGTGACATCATCCTTTCGGTTCTCTCATCATCTCCCTCTTCCTCTCCACGTTGTCCTCAGTGTAATCTCGTTTCTACTTTTACTTCTTCGACCCCTTTTGGAGTTAGTCCTGATGATGATGATGATGATGATGATGATAACGAAGACGACGAGGAGGCTCAAATTCTCGATCCAATTACGACCGTTCTGATCTCATCTTCAATGCTGTCCTCATCAGACGAATCTTCTTCTTTACTTTGCACCATTTGCAGGGAAGACTTCGTCGTCGGAGAACCTGCCTGGAAATTGCCATGCAACCATTTGTTCCATGAAGATTGCATTGTTCCTTGGCTCACAAGTCATAACTCGTGTCCTCTCTGTCGATTTGAGCTCTCGGTTGAATCTACTGAGGACGACAGTGGTCTAACCTTGTGGTTCGATGTATTGACCCTAGAGGACGACTTGGAGGAAGATACGGAACTAGGGTTATAAAAGATTGAAACATTTGAAACGTTTTCACATTTACATTGATTTTCTTTGATAATAATAGACTTATATATATATATATATATATATATGTGGATTTGAAAATGTGAGCGTAATTGATTTCAAAATATAATTTCATATTATGAATTTGTTTAATTACATTACATTTGGTTTATTTTCAAGATGTCTCTTATTTAGTCATGTGATACGGGAGTCACTCTCAATTACCAAAGTTTAGACGGCTAACTTTGTAGGGATTTCAAATATATGGATTTGAAAATGAGCGCATAATTTCATATGAAATTAGTGTTCGAATTTGGAGAGAGTGAGCTCCAAGAAACACTCTACTCCAATAAACTCACAAGACACCAAAAAACAGAGTTTGTGTGTTCATGTGTAAAGAGAGTAATACAAGCCTAACAAGCTGTACATACCTAGAGAATAAGCTTGAGAGGCAACAACACTTTCACACCAGAAAGAACCCAAATAACCCTTATAGAAACCGTTAAGAGAATGGAAGAGATTTAGATTGAAGGAATGGTAGAGACCAAGCATTGCCAAGGCTTGGGCTCTTGATGAGAATAGTATCAACCTAATCTACTCATTTTAATGTATAAGAGCCTGATTTTGTATAAGGGGAAGTCTCCCAAAATAGAGAGCTTAGTCTATTCAATGCATAAGCATACATATTTATACACAAATGGATGAGAGTAGTTTTCTCCCTTTTCTAACCTAATGCCAACAGTTGTGTTGCTTAGATCCACTTTAAATTGAACTACAACTTAATGAGAGAGAGAGAAAGAGTTTCTCCCACTTGCTTGTACTTCCAACGGCCACATTGCGTCTTCCTTGTGTCCGCCGAATAATAGAGTGTTCTCCTTGCAAGTTGCTTCTTCTTCAATGTCAACATGTGATGGTTGAGTGCCCAAGAGTGATAAAAACATCTCCTAAACGGATCTTTGGGTACATGTGAGCTTAACACACATGTGACTCCTCTTTGGTGCTAAAACCACATTTGAGTCCTTTGCAGCCTTGACACTGCTTCAGTTCAATAATTAGCGCATAACTAAAATCAAAAATACCATTTTCAGTTTGTTTAATCACATTAGGTTTAGTTTATTTTTTAATGTGTCTCTTATTTAGCCATGTTCATTTATTTAGAAAAATCGAAAACAGATTAACACAACGTAGTCCGGTGATTTGGATTTTGAAGGTATAGGATCTCTATAGTGTTTTTGGGATTAAATATATGCTATTATTCACGAGTAGCTAAAACAACTATATATATAATTGGATTTGGGTCTTCCTAGTAGATAAATAGACAATTTTGAATGCGAGTATATAGTAAACAAAATTAATGAACTCCACTCTCTCTAGATATCTAAATTGATGGATGATATGATTTCTCTAGAGCTTTGCGTATATATTTGTTTTTAAGTAGTACGAATGTATAGAACAAGTCTCTCAATCCGCGTAATGGCATTAAATAATGACTAAATATATTTTTTTTCCCCAAATTTATGTTATTCACCTGAATAAAAAAAAAAACATACAGCTAGTTATCTGCACATATATCGAATCTCTAAGATTTATAAAAACCAAACGCGCCAGTATAAAATATTGTTTTCCTTTATAAATAAAGTTTTGACTTTAAATCGATTGACGTTAAAATATAATAAAACTACCAATATTGAAAACTAATATGACCTCTCCTCATGATCATATGCTATCGTTTAAAATAATTAATTAATCAAGGTCAAAACCAGCAATTAGTGCTATTGTATAAGAATTCACCAAAAAAGAGTGGTACTAAAATTTTCACGCTTAGGCCAAAAGCTACATCGAGTATAGTTCAAGAGATCTTCCCTTCATGTATGTAACTTTGTTTTTTAACAAAAAAAAAAAACAGTATATGTAATTTTGTAGAAGTGATAAGCAAATATGCTTTAATTTGTTGTAACAACTAGAGAAAAAAAAATAGAATTCGAATTCTACTAATTCGACTCTCCATATGATCTAAACATGTTTTTGAAATAATAATAAACCACACCACTTACGTAAAGTCAACGGAGGTTAAATCCACCCTGTCGCTCTTGTTTGCTTCTTTGGCAAAACAAAAGTCAACTATTATTTTATGAGTTTGCACCTTTTTGAATTTTTTTAATTGTAAAGTTTGTATGTCATTTTTGTATAAAAGAATTCTTTCGTGCGTCCGCTTCTCTGTGCAAAACAATAAATTACTACTTAATAAATATTCAAAATGAACCAAAACGAGCAAACAGATTTTTGTTTTTGCTTTCTTAAGCACACCATGGCATAATCTACGTGTCTACACCTCAAACATTAGTTTGTAGATGAATGATGTGATGTATATGTTCGTCTCTAAATACATAGAGATGAAATTAAGGAGTGGACATTACAAAGCTATTCGAGGGAAAATTTTGGTTTTAATATAGCCTATATATTCGAACTAAATAAGATGATATAAAAACTAATTAATGATCTACTGGTTTCTTTTCTTCATGTTTATTACCTTCGGTATTATTATAGATCTTCAATAAGGTATAAGAAATATGATATAGAAATTGGATCATCAAACCGAAGCAAATTAACTAAAGAAGTAGGATTTGATTTAAGTCGGTTTTCAAGTGACAGTTCCCTGAGTCAGATTTTGACCCCACAAACTCAAGAAACTGATATTAAAATTGCACAAGATTTTAGTTTCCATCTACTAATATTGTTATAAGTTGTGATAAAGTTAAATTCCACACACGACGTCATTAGCCAAAATAATATAACGAGACTGTCAATCATTTGAACATGAAGAGACGCCCAACATCGTAGATTCATATCGGTAAGACAAAAAATGAAACTTATTGTAAAAGGTATACACGTATTTTAATAGTTTTCTACAGAAACTATAGGAAAGCCAAATCCCAAAACCAGAAAAGAACAGACATGCCGACAATTAACACTTTTACACACACACACACACACACACACAAATATGCTACCAACGACATATAAATGATTCACGCTATCTATGCTTAGTTTAATTAATATTATATATAGTTTAGATTTATGGTCAGGTCAATTGATTAATCACAAATCATAAACATATTATATATTCGAGTGTACAAAATAGAACTAAGATGTTCTCATGTAAAATAATATGATATACACACATAAAACTTTACTTAAATCAAGTTGATGTTGTGTGTCATGGAGGCAGGTCCATAGCTGTTTCGTCCTACATCTTCTTTGTCATTTTCATATTCAAGTTTGTTTTTAATTTAATGTTATTGACTAACTAACAATCCGATATTTTACAATTTATATAACTATCTATATATATAATCACCCAACCGCCGCAGTATAATTATTCCACGGTATACGAAATATCCTTTTATTCAAACATCTCAAAGATCCAATCATTTCTCAATCGTTTCTACTTTCTGTTCTTTTGGGTTTCTATATTGAATTGTGAGAGATTTAATGGAGATTACTCAATATCAAAGTTTCAATGAAGGTTCGAGTTCTAGGGTTTCCATGAATAGAAACTCACAAGTAATATCCAAGATCAAGCCCAAGATTCGCATAATCCATATATTCGCACCGGAGGTCATCAAGACCGACGTCAAGAACTTCCGTTCACTCGTCCAGAGCCTAACCGGAAAACCAGCTCTCGGAGAGGCCAAAACCGGTAAAAAGAGAGCCAAACCGAGAGTTCCAGCGTCCCATGAACCGGCTTGCGGAGATCATCAGCAGGTCAACCGGCTTTCGGGTTTCTCCGGTTTATTAGCCAACGGAGGAAACCAACAGGTGAAAGAAGAGTGGGGATCAGGTGATCAGAGCACTTCCAACACAAACACTTACTTTGACCTAGAAGGTTTGATTCAAGATGTCGGAGAAGATTACTTCTCTTCCTTCCCCATGAGATCTTCTTCTACTTCACAAGTCGAAGGTTTCATCTACAACAACAACAACAGCAACAACTTCGATACAAAGGGTCATAATTCGTCCTAATTGATAACAGTTTAATTTCTAGGGTTTTCAGGCTGATTCTGCAAAATCGTGTTTTGGTGAGATCTTATCGTAACGACGACGAATAAGATCATATTTTGTGGGGGAAAAGGCCTAGAAGTTGTATATAGATACCTTAAATTTTTGAATTCGATGGATGCGACGAGAAACTTGACCTTTGGTGGACTGAATTTGCCGAGTTGAGGTGAAGAGTTTAACTTACGTGCAGCCCTTCTAGGAGAAGTGACTGTATCTAAATCTAATTAAGAGATATATCGTCGTCGGTTTAAAAACCCTAGTTGTTTATGTAACTTCATTGATGTGCTATTAATTATCGGATGTGTGTATTAATTCTCTGGTGTGTATTTGTATATATATATATTACTTTTTTGGGGGAAAAAGTTTGTTTGCTAATTAATTAGAACAAAGATTGACAAGTTTTCGATAGTTATGGAGATATATAGTATTACGTATACAATGATCACAAACTAAATTAACATGTAAAGTAACAAGAATATATATTCATGTCTTCTTTGTGACAATATTAATTAATGTCGCTCTTGATTAAAGAAAAAATAATTTAAACTTACTGATGATATTTATTTACGATGTTGAAAATGATATATTACATCTATATCAACTTTTTTTTTTTTTAATGTGATTTGTTTAATTTAACTTTTAAGTCAACTCTTAGCTACAAAGATCTAATATCAAATATGAAAACACCTGAGCTGATCGTTCTGTTTATCTTAGTTTAGTGACCATATGCAACGCAGCTCTAACAGAAATTAAATCGTAGTGTGCACACAACACAAGTGCTAAAATGTTCAATTAGTCTATTTGATTCACGGCCAAAAAAACTGGCCCCTAGCTGGCGTATTATTTCGGTTTACTGCTAGGAAGGATCCAGTGTTTCGGTTTAGTTTGGTTTGCCTTCTCAAAGTTCTCGAATGTCAACACTTTTTTAATTCTTGTTTTGTAATGTTCTGCACAAAATTAATGCACATGTTATAATTATTGATTAGTCTACCTTTTCAGGCATTACATTTTTTTCCCTTTTAACTAGTCTAAACAGTTTTTTGATTGCATAATATCAGATGAAAACATTGTAAAGGACAATTTCAAACTTGACTTTCTAGGTTTTTGGAAACGTTCCGGCTGCTTGAAAAGCTCATATAATTAGTAAGAACAAAAATAAAAATAGTAATTTATGAACAATATAGTAATAGCAAAGGAAATCGATCTGAACCGAAAAGAACCACACCGGTTCACTGAAATTGTATTCGAGATTTGTAAAATGACCCGTCGCATGATCGCATCAAAATCCATATTATTCGATTTGGTTTTTCCCAAAAGCCGAAAAGGGCACGGAACTGACCTTAATTATTCCGGTTTACTGCAACGATTCTGTATCCCGGTTTATTAGCTTGGTTTGCCTTCTCAAAGTTCTGGAAGGTCAAAACTGGAATTTTAGTTGTTAAAACCTCCACCAGCTAGCTCTATTTTACAAATGTCATTTGCTCACCTTTCGCCGTTTTAATTTGTGTACATCACACGCAGCAGCAGACACAGTTTCGTTATTTTATTTTTTCTCGATCTCCGTCCGTCAAGCTCCTCCCGATTCTCTGGTAAGTTTCGTCGCTTCTTCGTAGCAGTTACTCATTTCCTTTTGGTCTTCTTCCATAATTATCGGAGAATCTAGTCTACGCTTTTTTTCTTCTTCTGGAATCTCAAATCTCCGGTGAATTACGCTGATCAAATCTTTTGAGTTTCGTTGATTTTTTTTTTTTTGATTCGGCGATAAACCTTGCCTCTTTTTTTTTTTTTTTTGTTAGTTTCTGATTTTGTTGAGTGTTGATCGCTTGAGTTTCCCACGGATCGGCTTTGTTTTGAGAATTTGGTGAATACTGTCTGTCACAGGTTTTGAGTTTTGGAGAATGGTGTTCTTCCGTAGCATATCGGCTTTATCTAGGCTGAGGTCTCGTGTTGTGAGTATCTGAAATCTTGCTTTGTAGTTTTGTGTTTGTTCCCGTTTGATCTCTTGTGTTTGATGCTAATCGATTTGTGATCGGATCTATGTAACTAGGGGCAACAATCTTCGCTCAGCAATTCAGTTAGATGGCTTCAGATGCAAAGCTCTACCGACCTGGTAATTTTTTCCTTTGTTTTGTATGTTTTTCGTGTGTGATCATGTAGTTTTTAAAGCTTTAATTTGCGTCTCAAGCTCATTTTAAATGCTTTGCCAACCTTCATATGCATGTTTGATTTATTCATACCTGTTGCTTGTGGGGTCTTTTGTTCATTTTGTATAAATGGTGGCAAATGCAGGACCTGAAGTCGCAGCTGCAGGAGTTAATTCCGGAACAGCAGGTTAGTGTAGACTAGACCCCCTTTATATTAAATGAAAAGATGAACTTGTCTACTATAGTTCTGATGGTTGAGATTGTTCTTAAATGCTACTTGCAGTGAATCTCTTTTTGGCTTTTCTAGTTCCCTCTTTCCTCATAAGATTTTCCCAATTTCAGGACCGTCTGAAGAAACTGAAGTCAGAGCATGGGAAGGTCCAACTGGGAAACATCACTGTTGATATGGTAGAAACAATGATGTTTTTACGTTTTTTGGTTTGTTTATATGATTTTCACCTTGCTCACTATAATACCCTTTGTAATAAAGGTTATTGGTGGGATGAGAGGGATGACTGGATTGCTTTGGGAAACCTCATTGCTTGACGCAGATGAGGTACTGATAACTCTTTTGTTTATAGTTATAATTACTTGTTTAGATCCTAGACCTCGAATATATATTATCAAGTGCTCATCCTTCCCGTTCTAAGCCTGTTGATGCAATTATCTTATCATTATTTCAGGGTATACGCTTTAGGGGCTTGTCAATTCCTGAGTGCCAAAAAGTATTACCTGCTGCCCCTTCTGGAGCTGAACCATTACCAGAGGGTCTTCTATGGCTTCTTTTAACTGGAAAGGTGTGACTACTGTACATTTCTATAAGTTGTTCATGGGTACTTCCCTCAATATATCATCTTGTGATATTCTTTTTTACCCCATTTCTTAAAGGTACCTAGCAAAGAGCAAGTTGAAGCACTGTCGAAAGACTTGGCAAGCCGTGCTGCTGTGCCAGGTTTGCTTATTTACCTTCTGGCTTACCTTCTGGCTCTGGCTGGTTGCAAAAAAGTAGTCTGTTTATTGGCTCATCCAAACTTGTTCGACATATTTGTTTTGAAGAAATTGCTTGACAGAAACTAAATGTTTTTTTGTCTTCTTACTCTTCACTCAGTTCTTAACTTGTATCCATTTATGCAGATTATGTGTACAATGCCATCGATGCCCTGCCTTCCACAGCCCATCCAATGACTCAATTTGCTAGCGGTGTTATGGCACTTCAGGTGTGGTTCTCTTTACTCATATAGCTGTTAGTTTGTTCTTGTTATGAGATGGTTTGACGCCTCTTTTTTTGCCATAAGTAAACAATGTTCAGCAGAATGCTAATTTTCTGTACCTGATATCCAGGTGCAAAGTGAGTTCCAAAAGGCATATGAGAGTGGAATTCACAAGTCAAAGTATGCTTTTGTAGTTTCTGGTGTAGATATTGATAACGTTTTATAGTAGCTGGCATCATAACAAATATCTTTCTGTCTAGGTTCTGGGAGCCAACATATGAGGATTGCCTCAACCTGATTGCTCGTGTTCCTGTTGTAGCTGCATATGTTTATAGGAGGTTAGTGAAAAATATATATTTTTGTAATTTTTTCATTTTTCTTGTAGCTTCTGAATTTTCTTGACTGATAGTGTACCCTTGATTGGAAATTTTGTCATTCCTTGTTTATTCTTTGTATTTTACATTTCCACTCAATCATTGCAGGATGTACAAGAATGGTGATTCCATCCCCTCAGATAAATCTTTGGATTATGGTGCAAATTTTTCCCATATGTTGGGATTTGATGATGAAAAGATGAAAGAGCTCATGAGGCTCTACATCACTATCCACAGGTCTGTATTAATTTCTCCTAAAACAAGCTTAAGTGTCTTGTGTATATTGTTGTTTTTAAGACTTGAAAATATGCCGTAGCATGATATTTTGTTTTTCTATTGTTTTATTTTTGCTATAGTGATCATGAAGGTGGAAATGTTAGTGCGCACACTGGTCACCTGGTATGGATTTCTTACAGCCTCTCCATGTGTCCTGTGAAGGATTGACCTTCTTAATGTTTGTGATGATTCATATTTTACTGATAATAATACTTGTGCATTTAGGTCGGAAGTGCACTTTCAGATCCATATCTGTCGTTTGCAGCTGCATTAAATGGTTTAGCTGGGCCACTCCATGGTTTGGCTAATCAGGTATTCTCTCTTGAGTCTTGTCTATATCTTGAATACATGTTAAGTCTTCAATTTACGTCAGAGCTTGATGAGGTTTCTCTGTTATATAATATCTAGGTAGCGTGTGATGGTTGTATGGTACATCAATAAGTTGGTGGGAATAGATTTTTAGTCTCTTATTCGTCTTGTTGCAACAGGAAGTTTTGCTTTGGATCAAATCAGTTGTCGAGGAATGTGGAGAAAACATAACGAAAGAGCAGTTGAAAGAATATGTTTGGAAGACGTTAAACAGTGGCAAGGTAAAAACACGAAATTCCTCTATATATTGGCATTCTTTGCTTTATGGTCTTGAAGCCAACCAACAAAGACTGATGAAAGTTTCATCCAGATGAATCATGCGAAAATGAATTAAAACCTAAAAGTTTGGTCTCTCAGTCTCATAGCTTCTAGTAACTAATACCGCCATAAGAGATTTCAATAACTAAATTATTTTCCCTTCTCCTAAATAATATTGTAATGTTACGAGGACAGTGTACTAAATATCTCTGTTGACCCGTCATGATTTGTCTGCAGGTTGTTCCAGGATATGGACACGGTGTTCTGCGCAAAACTGATCCAAGATATGTATGCCAAAGAGAGTTTGCCTTGAAGCATTTACCTGATGACCCTCTCTTCCAGCTGGTACTTTCTTTTTCCCCTCGTTACTGTTGTGCTCTCAAAATTCTATCAATGTATAGTGGCTTACAAATCCTTCCTACTCTGTAGGTGTCAAAGCTTTATGAAGTTGTGCCTCCTGTTCTCACCGAGCTTGGAAAGGTAGTATCTCTATCTTGTCGCGTTTAATAGAGGTGTCGTTTCATGTAATGGAAAGTATGACACGCCTGAGATAATAGGATCTTTAATATACAAGGCTTGTGAACCTCCTTGCCGATCATTTTTGAATTTGAATATATATTTACTTGGAAATCCTATGGTGGCTTGTTATAGGTGAAGAACCCGTGGCCAAATGTTGATGCTCACAGTGGGGTCTTGCTAAACCACTATGGTCTAACCGAAGCAAGGTAAGCAAGCAGCAGATATCTCATTTAAAGTATCATTGCGCCTTAGGATAGTGCTCAAAATTACATAATGTTGTGCGTTTTATAGGTACTACACCGTGCTCTTTGGTGTCTCAAGGAGTCTTGGCATCTGCTCACAGGTATCTATATTTACACAGTGCGCCTTTGTTGCTATACACCATCTGAAACATAGCTCAAAATAACTCATATGCCTAATTGTGTTTTGGTTCACAGCTTATATGGGACCGAGCTCTTGGACTGGCACTAGAGAGGCCAAAGAGTGTTACCATGGACTGGCTTGAGGCCCACTGTAAGAAAGCTTCATCTACTTAAGCCACCACCTGTGTCCTGAGTCTCGCACTCTCTCATATTTACTCAAAAGCCGTTATGTTCCACACTGAAAAGTTTTTTTTGTTTACCTTCTATCAACAGAAGAACCCATTGTTGGTGTAGAAAATTGTTCGTTCGAGATTTTATTTATATACTTTGGCTTTGAGAAACAATTGCTTGTTGCAAATTTGATGTTTCGGAAAAACTCGTGATAATAGTAAAATAAAGAGTTGTATTCAATTTAATTTGCATAAACATCAAACATTAATATCAATCATGATTAAAAAGACATGTCTCCGTTGATATAAATAAAAGAGACAATACTGCAATAAAGAGGATTGCGACACAAGTTTATGAAACAGAAAATGGGATTAAGAAGAGCTGTTTCATTGTCTGTTTCAACTCTATGTAAACCGAAACCCACCACCACGATCTACAACGAAGAAGCAAAGATATAAGACCAAAAAGGTTCATGAATATAGCCTGAAAATTGACTTGTGTTAAGAACAGTGGATACTAAAAAACGAGCCACGTACCACAACCAACAAAACAACAAACATTCATAATCTTCCATTCTCTGCTTCTTGCAATGATTTCATTCTTTTCTGTTGCCTGAGAATTGTGTAAGGAGCTTATCAGATAGAACTTTTGAACACAAGGCTGTAAGCTCTCATGCATATCACCTAGTAAATGTGTTTCTCTATAAAGACAATATATATAAAAGAAAATGGTGATAGTTTTGGAACAATAAATTTTGTCAAATCTGTATATGTTGTTACTTGTTGTGTAGGAGCAATGGATGCATGGTCATCGTGCGTGATGGAGTCTCTCTCACGTCTCGTGTATGGCAAAGAATCCGAACTAACTCAAGGGAATCTTCACAGCTTCTATAGATCGATGGAGGTAAGTATATTTCTCCAAGTTTTTACCTTTTATGGAAACTTTGATGATGATGATGATTTGATCTATATTGGTGATATTTATTAACTTGATTTTTCATATGTATGCATATATGCATTAGTTTTGTAGCATTAAAGCACAAGGACTTGCTCAAAGTTTGGTCATTTGTGTAACGCTGTCTGGTATACGATTTGCTATAGAAGGTAAGCTCTCATCACAACGAACTATCTAAGGGTGATGAATTTGTTATACTGTACGATTTTTTTTTTTAATTTAAAAAGAAGCAAATAATAAATAGAGCATAGCAAAAAAGAAAAAAAAAACGAAATAGAAAATGAAATAGGAAAAATAGCGTTAACATAAATATCTCTAGCTAGGCTCTATAGGCTCCAGGCTAACGGTCTCATAAAGAATTTACCAAACAAAAGAAAAGGAAATTGCCAGCTGGACTTTGTAGGGTTTGTGCTGATGACCGTTAAAACATGAATACTTAGATCTCGACCGTCTATTAAGAAAAAGGAAATATTGACAGCTGGACAAAAGAGTCAAAGTTTGTTTGACTACCGACTTAATCTCACCCGTTAAAACATGAATAAGATTAGATCTCGGCCGTCTATAATTATAATGCGCTCTCTCTCATTCACATCTATCTTCCTCACTATTTTGTTTCTTCTTCTTTCTCGTTAGTGAGTGTAAAGCTAAAGTCTCTCCGCAAGGTCTCTCGTTTCGTTGGTTGGTGGACCAGGATTCTTCTAAAACTTGTTTCTTTTTGTTTTTATTTGAATCTATTATCTATTAGATTTTCAAACTTGCTTATTTTTTTTCTAGGGTTTGGTTTCTTCTAACTTGTTGTTCTGTTCTTCTTTTTTTCAGGTTTTGGATGATATGCTTTTATCAATCGATGACGGTGGATTTGATGGAAAATCTTCTTCTCTGTGCCACGTCTTCAGGGGTTTTGTTCCTCTGACTCTCTAGTTCAGAACAGCATCTTCACTCGTTCGTTTCGTTTCGTTTGTGGTGGTAACTGGTAACTATCTTCTAAACAAGTTTCTGATGTTGTTTTTTTTTTAATCCTTCATTGGGTTTTCTAGTGTTTGGTTTCTAACTTGTCGTTCTGTTTTTTTTAATCGATCATTGGGTTTTTCTAGGGTTTGGTTTTTAACTTGTTGTTCTGTTTTCCTTTTCAGGTTTTGGATTATGCTTTTTATCAATCAACGATGATGGCTTTTTAATGGACACGCTTCTTCTGTGTGCTACGTCTTCATGGGTTTTGTTCTTCCTCTTTAAGTCTTAATACGTACATCTTTTAGTTTTTTCTCTATATATAAGTGAATTAACATCTCAGTCTCTCTTTTGATGCAGATCGTGGAGACACCTGGATTACTTTGTTCTGTTCTTTTTTTCATGTTTTGGATGATGCTTTTATGAATCGATGACGATGGCCTTGATGGAAACGCTTCTTCTCTGTGCGGGTTTTGTTCTTCTGACTCTCTAGTACAGCATCTTCACTCGTTCGTTTCGTTTCGTTCTAGTTACTTAATTTACTTGGTTGCTTTTGTATTGCTTTGTTGTTTTGATGCAGATCGTCTTCACAGTCCAGGCACTAGGATTGCTTTGTTGAATTGAACTTTATCTTTTCGTCTAGAATCAGGTAAGGTGCGGTGGTGTGTGACATTCTTCTACGGTATGACTTATATAACTTGTCCTTGTGTTGTTGTAGATTCTATGATGATGGATGATGCTATGGTCGATATCACTTATTTGCTTCTTTTTTTCTAATGTCTATTAGGGTCTCTGCTACTAAGTATGGGCTCCTCTGATGCACAAGGCTGGTCTTGTGGTCTATTTCAGGTACTTCCTCCTCTTTCCCTTTAGTATATGTCTGCTATTTTAAGTTTTGGACTGTTCCACATCAGGGACTTTTCAAACATGATCTGGGAGTTTCAAAGAGAAAACATTGTGTAACTTACATGTCAGTCTCTCTTTTGATGCAGATCCTCGAGGCACCTGAATTACTCTGTGGGAGTTTAACTTTTTCAGGTTTAACATTATGCTCTCTGCTGTGTTTAACTTTCAGGTTACCTTTAATATTGGCTATTGTTGATCCTCTGCTTCTTGTGTTTCCCAGATGTTCTTGCTGTGTACACACACATTCCCATGAGAGATGCTCCTCAAATTCTTTCCTAGACGAGTAATTGTTCTTAACATTTGTCCTTTTAAAACTTGTTTAATTTTGTTGGTACGCTTAGAACTGAAATTTATATCTCTCTCTTTGATGCAGATCGTGGATATTTTTCTCGTCTATCATCTGTTTAGAGGTAAGGTTACATCTTCTTCTTATTTCCCCTAATGACTTTCAGAGATTTGCTATTGTTGGTGATGTATATGTGCTTTGTTCTCATGTGTGTTCTTATTTTGTTTTCCAGATTCATTATTTTTGTTGCAGTATATGGAAAAACACTTATGCTCAATTATTGTAGCTGGACTTGACGGAGATGTTATCAGGTTTCCTTCTCCTAATGACTTATGCTTAATTTTTTGCAGATGGACTTGATGGAGGCATGGAGCTAAACAAGCTTTGTTGGCGAGATTTGTTCACTGGTATCCGGAGACCAGCGAGAGGTAAAATTTGCAAGTTTGGTTTCTTCTTGAATCTATTTTTACAATTCAAACAGACTAAGTGGTTTTGCTATACTGATTCAGGTGGGTGAGGGTGAGGCTGAACAGCTAGTTTCTCTGGTGATTTTCATTGGTTCTAATCCTGATGATTTGGTGATTGTCATTGGTATGATTCCTTTCCTGCTAATCTAGTCTTTATCAAATCCAATCTTCAATCTGTTGGATGTAATGGTTTTTTTTGCAGGAGCTACTAACAAGCCACAGGAGTTGGATGATGCAGTGCTTAATTAGGAGATTGGTAAGAACATTATCTGTCACCAGGCTTGTCTCGTGTTTGATGCTAATCCATTGGTGATCTGATCTATGTAACCAGCGGCAACTGATGGCTTCAAATGCAGATGCAGGGCACAACTGATCTTAGTCGACTTTTTTTACTTGTTCCCTCCTTAGTTACACTACGCCTTTGTTGATTTGATTGCTGCAGATGTGACAAGAGGTGGAAGACGAGTGAGTGGAAATTTCAAATCTGTGACACTGTAGTGGGTGATGTCATACCTCTCAACCTTGGCAATCAGGTGAGTGATATGTTCTCTCCTCTTCATTTTGTTTTTGTCCATTACTACCATGTGTCTAATCGATATTAAAATGTATCTTTAGGTTCCTGCCGATGTCTCTGATTTCGTTTACAATCCGATGATCATCTCATTCGTTCCTACTCAGTTGTGAAATCTTCGTCTATGTTATTCTTCTTCTTAATCTCTAACTACATCTTTTGGTCTAGTAATTAATTTTATTGTTTGTCTTGCAGGTGTTTTGTTGGAAGCGAATCATGGAGGCTCCTCTCCACCCGCTTCTGAATTGTCAAAACTCATCCTCCTCCTCCTCCTACGGTTTGATTTTACTTACTTTTCCTTATGTTGTTGTTTGTAGATTCTGGTTGATGATGATCCTATTACTTACTTGCTTATTTTTTTCTAGGGTTTGGTTTCTAACTAATTGCTCTGTTTTTTTTTTATATCTTTCAGGTTTTGGATTATGCGTTTATCAATCAATCTATGATGGCTTTGACGGACACGCATGAACTAGTATCTGGTGTCTTTCTTTGAATCGATCATTGTATTTTTACTTGCTTATCTTTTTCTAGGGTTTGGTTCTAACTTGTTGTTCTGTTTTTTTTTTTCTTTTCAGGTTTTGGATGATGGCTTTGGTGGACACGCTTCTTCTTCTCTGCTAACGTCTTCTAGGGTTATGTTATTCCTCTTAACACCACGTCTTTTTACTTCTTTTCTTGTTTTGTTTTGTTCCTTATGTTTCTGTCTTCGTTTTGCAGGTCTTTTGGAAGCAAACCATGATCCAATCATCACGTATCATCACGTATTGCTAATCCATGCTATTGTCTTCAAGCGCGTTCTCACAGGTTCCTTGCTCTAAACTCATCTCTATTTCCTTCTGTATATTATAAGCTAAGAAAAATATCTTCTCTCTTTTGATGCAGATCGTGGTGGTGGTCCATGCACTCTGGGATTGCTCTTGTTGAATCTTATCTCCTCGTCTTGGTAGGTTTCTTTTAATTGCTCATCTTCTAATGACTCTCTGAGATTTGCTATTGTGAGGTATGATTTGTTCAGTTTCCACATTCATAAGATCATGGTTTGCTACATCTTCACATGTCTTTTTTTTTTAAAAGGTATGCTAAAGTCTGAGCTCCTCTGATGTGGTTCAATCATTCAGGTATTCCGTTCCTCTTTCTCTTTCCCCTTTTATCTCTGTATCTTTCATCGTGCACATATTTCTAGCGTTTGATGATCCTTGTTTGATCTTATAATGTTCAAGTCAAATTACATATCTCTGTTTCTTTGATGCAGACCAACGAGACACCGAGATTAATGTACTGGAGGGTTTGAAGAGAAGAAAGAAACATTGTGAAAGTGAATGGTTTGCGTATGATTTCTCCTGTGTCTTATTGTTTTTTTCTAGATTCTCTTGATGTATTCACATTCAGATGATCATTCGTTGATTTTGTTTTTAGGTGGTATGCTTAAGTTTGAGCTCCTCTGATGCACCTGGCTGGCTGGACATGTGGTTTAATTATTCAGGTCTGCGTTCCTATTTCCCTTTATTCATGCACAACGCCATGTCTCTTCCCCCTTTTTTCTCTGAATCTTTCATGCTGCACATATTTCTAGTGTTTGATCTTGTTATTATGTTCATGTAGTTTTTGCCTCTTGGACCTGTTATTATAGATTGTGGAGGATGCTTTGCTCTGTGGGTTATGGTTCTGATGGATCCTTGTTATTATAGACCTGTTATTATTAGTGAATTAACATCTCAGTCTCTCTTTTGATGCAGATCGTGTGATGGCTTTGACTGATCCTTGTCACTCTCATTCAATGTTGCTCTTCCGGGTTTGGTTTCTACGTTTCTAAATTTAATCGTTCAAGGCTTTTTATTATGTTCATCTGATTTTTACTTCTTTGCTATGTTATTTCAGGTATTGGATGATGCTTTGATCGATCAGTGATGGCTTTGATGGACTCCTTCTTCTGTGTGCTACGTCTTCATTGGTTTTGTTCTTCCTCTTAAGTCTTAATTCATCTTTTACTTTTTTTCTATATATAAGTGAATTTTAACATCTCAGTCTATCTTCTGATGCAGATCGAGGAGGCACCTGGATTACTGACTGTGTGGGAGGTTCAAATAGAAAACATTGTGGGAGTTAAACTTTCAGGTGTGTACACACACATTCAGATGAGAGATGCTCCACAAATTCTTTCGTAGACGAGAGCTTGTTTTTAAGCTTTGTCCTTCGATGCAGATCCTCGATGCAATGATGGTAAGGTTTGAACTGATAATCCCTAATTATATCTTTTGGTTTTGGTTCCCACTAAGTAATTAAGTTTATTGTTCGTCTTGCAGGTGGTGTGTTGGAAGTGAATCATGGAGGCTCCTCGGCTCTTCCTACGGTTTGATTTTACTTGTCCTTGTGTTGTTGTTTGTAGATTCTGGTTGCTGATGATCCTATTATGATGATGCAAGTGGTGTGTTGGAAGTAAATCATGGAGGCTCCACCCGCTTCTGACTTGTCACACCTCCTCGGCTCTTCCTACGGTTTGATTCTACTTACTTGTCCTTGTGTTGTTGTCTGTAGATTCTGGTTGCTGATTTGTTCTCCCTCCTGATTTTTTACTTTGGTTTTTTATTTTTCGTTCTAGTTACTTACTAATTACTTGGTTGTTTTTGTATTGCTTTGTTGTTTTGATGCAGATCGTCGTCACAGTCCAGGGCAGGCACTAGGATTGCTATGTTGAATTGAACTTTATCTTCGCGTCTAGAATCAGGTAAGGTGCGGTGGTGTATGACATTTTTCTACGGTATGATTTATATAACTTGTCCTTGTGTTGTTGTAGTTTCTATTCTATGATGATGGATGATGCTATGGTCGATACCGCTGATTTGCTTTTTCCTTTCTAATGTCTATTAGGGTCTCTGCTACTAAGTATGGGGTCCTCTTATGCACAAGGCTGGTCATGTGGTTTATTTCAGGTACTTCCTCCTCGTTCCCTTTGGTATATGTCTGCTATTTTAAGTTTTGGGACTTTTCAAACATGATTTGGGAGTTTCAAAGAGAAAACATTGTGTAATTTACATGTCAGTCTCTCTTTGATGCAGATCCTCGAGGCACCTGGATTACTCTGTATGAGTTTAACTTTTTCAGGTTTAACATTATGCTTTCTGCTGTGTTTAACTTTCAGGTTACCTTATTATTGGCTATTGTTGATCCTCTGCTTCTTGTGTGTTCCCAGATGTTCTTGCTGTGTACACGCACATTCAGATGAGAGATGCTCCACAAATTCTTTCCTAGACGAGAGTTTGTTTTTAAGCTTTGTCCTTTACCAGCAAAACGAAGAGATTTGTTCACTGGTATCCGGAGACCAGAGAGAGGTAAAAAATTCATTTCAGGTATGCTTCTCTTTGACTTCAAAATGGGTGTATGCTTTTTCTCTCACTGTGCTTTATGGCGTCTTGAAATTATTTATACAATTCAAAGAGACTAACTGATTTTGCTGTACTGATTCAGGTAGGTGAGAGTGAGTAGCTAGTTCCTCTGGTGATTGTCATTGGGCTTGTCTCGTGTTTTGATGCTAATCCATTGGGTTGGGTGATCTGATCTTATGTAACCAGGGGGCAACAATCCGGTGATTGACATTGGTATGATTCCTGCTCTTTATCAAAAAATTTAACTCTTAACTCTGTTGGCATATAAGTATATTCTGGTTAAGCTTGCGCTAATCATTTACTTGGGTGTTGTAATGTCTTTTTTACAAGAGCTACTAACAAGCCACAGGAGTTGGAAGATGCAGAGATTGGTAAGAACATTATCTGTCACCAGGATTTTCATATCCACCAATTGCTAAGGAAAGTATCTGATTATATGCATCTTTTTAGGGGCTTGTCTCGTATTTGATGCTAATCCATTGGGTGATCAATCCGGTTAGATGCCTTCAGATGCAGAGCTCTACCGATCTGTACCTCTTGTGGCGCTGACATATTTGAGGTAAGAGCTGAATCACCCTCTTGATTATAATTTATATATAATATATGGGATGCTTTCTAAATATATTAACAAGTATTTTGTGCCCTTCTGTCATGCATTTATTTTCCAGGCTGCTCGTGCTTTAGCTAATTTGGCTGCTCATGGAGATAGCAACAAGGTACGTGTCACTTAATCTGCGTTTGGCAAGGGAAATTCTTTTACACAGTTACCGTGATATATTCCTTGTTTACACTGGGAATAGTTTTTTCCTGATAGTCATATATAACTCTTGAATGCAGACCGTCATTGAGAACACTTTGATGAATCACCATGTTACCCTTCCTCCTGATGCCGTGGGAAGATCACTTACATTGCTCCAACTGGTCAATATTCCCTTAAGGTTTTTGAGGTTAAGTTTCTCTTACAAAATGATAAATTGATACATTTCAAAATGTTACCTTTCCGATTTCTTTACCTTCAACTTGATCAAATAAGTTCCTGCTGGAGATCATGTTTGCTTGTTGCTTCTCATGGTTGTTTGTTGGTGATTTTCATTTCCCAGGATACAGTGATAGAGCTTGAATTACAGGGGATCAAGAAATCTTATTACACCATGCTTCAGGTTTGCATGAATCTTTTAAATTTCCTATTAACAAGCGTAAATTTTAAGCTATTAAATTGGTTTATTTGATAATATGTCAGAGCTGGCATGTACGTTGGCCTAGGCCAGTTGCATCAAAGCTTGCTGTCGATACTCCTCTACTTACTGGGCAGGTAATTACTCAATTTTTTTTTTCTTTTTTTACAACGGTGATAATCAATTGAAGATGTGTGTTGTTGATTGCTTTCTTTTCCTGTTGTCAGCGTGTCCTTGATGCCCTTGTCCCTTCTGTTCTTGGTGGAACCTGTGTCATTCCTGGTGCTTTTTTGGCTGTGGGAAAACTGTTGTCTGCCAGGCACTTTCCAAGGTAAATTGTGACACTCTGGTTTTGTTCCACTTAATTACTGGATATTTAGAAATTTTCAAAGCTAATATTTGTTCTTATATACATAGTACTCTAACTCCGATGCTGTTGTGTATGTTGGTTGTGGAGAGAGAGGAAATGAAACGGCTGAGGTATATCTCTCTCTCTCTCTCATTCTGAATCTGCATATGGTTAGGACTGATAATCATTTGCGTTTCACTTTTTCTACATGGATGTGCAGGTAATTATGTCAGTTCATAGCTGCTTCCCTATCTTCTATTTGTAGATGTGCTTATTCATGGATCTCGATTGAGATAAATCCGATGGTGTCTGGTTTTAGAACTGCCGCAGACTCTTATTAGCATTGTTTATGTTTTTATTTTCTTCTGCAGGTCTTCTGGGGTTCCGAGCCAGCCAAGCAATAGCCAAGCCTTGTTAGCTCGTATGCTAAACGGTATGCTTACATACTCTCAGTTTAAACCTGTCTTGGTTTACTATATCGATTGCTTGTATGTAAAAAGTTGCTTTTCTTTTTCCTTCTTCAGGCATTGGAATCTTTCTATGAGAAGTTCGACCCAGATTTCATCGACATCATGACAAAGGCCAAAGAGGTGTTGCAGAGGAGTGACGATCTTAATGAAATTGTCAAAACTCCTCCTCCTCCTCCTACGGTTTGATTTTACTTACTTTTCCTTGTGTTGTTGTTTGTGGATTCTGGTTGATGAAGATCCTATTATTATTCGCTCTCACTGAGTTTGTTTTTTGTTTTTGAGATTCTTCTGAGCTGCTAGTTTCACTTGCTTGTTTTTCCCTAGGGTTTTGTTTTAACTAATTGCTCTGTTCTTTTTTTTATCTTTCAGGTTTTGGATTATGCGTTTATCAATCAATCTTTGATGGCTTTGATGGACACGCATGAACTAGTATCTGGTGTCTTTCTTTGAATCGATCATTGTATTTTTACTTGCTTGTCTTTTTCTAGGGTTTGGTTTCTAACTTGTTGTTCTGTTTTTTCTTTTTCTTTTCAGGTTTTAGATGATGGCTTTGATGGACACGCTTCTTCTCTGTGCTACGTCTTCAGTGGTGTTGCTCTTCCTCTTAATAGGTCTTTTACCTCTTTTTTTGTTATAGTTTTATTCCGCACGGTGCTTTTTATGGCTTCTTGAAATTATTTATACAATTTAAACAGACTAAAGGGATTTTGCTGTACTGATTCAGGTGGTTGAGGCTGAATAGCTAGTTTCTCTGGCGATTGTTATTGGGCTTGTCTCGTGTTTGATGCTAACCAGGGGGCAACAATCCGGTTAGATGGCTTCAGATGCAGAACTACTCTACCCACCTGGTAATTTTTTCTCCTTTTTTTTTTGCATTTTTCCTGTGTGATCATCTAGTTTTTTTTTTTAGCATTTATTTGCGTCTCAAGCTCATTTCAACTAACCTTCTTCATATGCAAGTTTGATTTTTTTTTTTTGGAGTCCAATAATGATGGAGGGCCTTGTTGTGTCCATGGCGTTTCTCTTCAACTACTCCCATCTTAATTTGACTTCCAAGTAAAGGTATGCATATTTCATTTGAAAGTTCATAAAAAAAAAACAAAAAAATTCAAGCTGATTCTTGTAAGTGATTGATGGATTTTTTAATTTCAGGTGTTGTTTGTCTCACTGACTGCAGGGAGATCATCATAAAGACTAGAGACCATGTTCAACTTCAATGAAACGTAACCCGTTCTGTGATTTAGTACAGATCTCGACAGATCCCGCTTTGCCTGCACCACAAAGAAGTACACCACATGCATCTGCTAGACTTTTCAGGTAAATACCCTTCATCTGGGATTAACGAGACTTTATAACATACTCATAGCTTAATGAAACTGTTTAATTAATCTGCAAAGATCTCATTTGTTACTCTTTCAGGAATTTAATCTTCAAGCAGTGAAAAGGGATAACCAACATGCATAAACCATCTTCAATAGCTTCACCGTCTGTTTCTAATCAAGTATTATGCTTCTTTTCACCCCCAGAAAAGTTGTTTGTATGCATAGAACACTTGATTTCATGCCATCTGATACGCGTCTGTTTTCCTGCAGAATAATAATTGGAGGTCTCACTTTACTGAACCAAGAAGCCTTGTAGCCCTGTGAACAAAAAGGTACTACTGAATTACTATTTACTCCATTTATCTCCCTCTCTCTCTCTCTCAGTGTAACTTGGAATCACATCAAATCACCTAGATATTTTTTGAATCTTTTGCAACACCAAAATATCTATTTTCTGAATTAATAATATTTATTGTGTGTGTTTTGTTTAACTCTTGACTGATTTTTTCTTGATGGTTTTAATTGCAGGTCTGAATAATGAGTTAAGATATGAGTACTTGAAGACAAGTTGTCTGATGATGATTCCATTGCACTTTGCCACAAAATCAGTCTCAAGCCAAAGGCAATCATTTGAAAAATGTGAAAAGGTAAGTCACAGGTGACATTCTTAACAACCATTCTGATACCCAAATGTTGACTGTCTCACTTTCATTTTTAATTTGAATCAGAATCTTTGATCATTTTCTGCTGATTTGGTGCCTCTCTTTGCAGATGCTTGACTAAAATGTACGCGCAGTGAGAGTAGCCTATCTCAGACATTTTATTCTGTTTTTATTTTTTCCTGCAGGGAAGCTCAATCGTGGTCTCTCCATGGTTGTTAGCTACAAGCTGTTGAAGCCATGCCAAGACTTGACCGATAATTTGACTTTCATTTTGTGTGCTCTCTCAGATGGTGCATTGACTGTGGTAATTCCGTTTTCTTACTCTGACTCCCTCTCTTTGTCTTTCATCTCAATGCTCGTTTTATCTTTTGCATTGCAGCTTCAAGCTTATTTACTTGTGCTTGATGAAAACAATTTTCAGAGGAATGCTAAAAAGAGTTCCAAAAGGCATATGAGAATGGAATTCACAAGTCAAACTGTGATTTTCAAGTTTCTGGTTTCTGTTTCATATGAGGATTCTCTCAACCTGATTGTATCATAACAAAAATCTTTCTTTTGTCCAGGTTCTAGGAGGCAACATATGAGGATTCGCTCAACCTGATTGCTTGTGTTCCTGTTGTAGCTGTGTATGTGTATATGGGAGGTTAGTGAAGAATATATATTTTGTAATCTATTTCATGTTTCTTGTAGCTTCTGAGTTTTTGGTACTGATAGATAGTGTACCCTTTATTGGAGAATTTGTCATCTCTTGTTTATTCTTTCTATTTACCCTTCCACTCAGTCATTGCAGGATGTACAAGAATGGTGACTCCATCCCCTCAGATACATCTTTGGATTATGGTGCAAATTTTTAACACATGTTGGGATTTGATACAGCTTGTTATAGGTGAAGTATCCGTGGCCAAATGTTGATGCTCACAGTGGGGTCTTGCTGAATCATTATGGTCTAACCGAAGCAAGGTAAGCAAGGCATCTACTCTCAGTCTCAGGTATATATATTTTTACACAATACGCCTTTGTTGCTACACACCATTTGAAACATTACTCACATTCTCACACTATTCTCAATTGTGTTTGGTTCACACAGGAACCGAGCTCTTGGGACTTGCACCAGAGAGGCCAAAGAGTGCTAATATGGACGGGCTTGAGTCTGACTGTAAGAAAGCTTCATCTGCTTAAGAAACAATTGCTTGGTGAAAATTTGCATTTCGGAAAAACTCAGTGATGGTAATAAAGTAAAACAGTTGTATTGAATTTGCATAAACATCCAACAACATCAACAATGTCACTCATGAATAGAAAACTTGGTCTTGGTTGATATACATAAAAAAAGAAACAAGACTGCAAAAGAGAGAAAACTGAGTGTTTTATCAAGAGCTGGTCTTGTTGGTAGTAGTAGTGTCCTTATTATTATTAGGAAGCTGCTCATCATCAGGAGCAGCAAGAGGAGAGGCAGTGAAGTTAAGTCTCTCCTCAGTGCCAGCAGTAATAACAGGCAACCAAACATCAGCAGTACCGCTAAGAAGCGTCTGAACTTGTGGATCAGAAGCAATAGCTGATGATATCATCTCATCAACATCGTCTAATTTGGCTGATAACTTATCCAACTCATTAGCTATACCCACCTGAAACAACACAGACATAAAACCTCAGATTTACGTTACAGTGTGTGTCAGAAGATTGTGAATGAACGAACAGAGGGAGATTAGAGACCTCATCGAGGTGTTGAGCAGACTTAGATGGGACTTTGGTGACTTCCAAACCAAGAGCTTCGATTTTAGAACGTAGCTCAACCTCTTCTGTGTTTGTCAATGATTCCACCTTCAAGAAGCAAAATCATCGAAGGGATGCACCAAAATTAACATGAGTAAATTGATTTCAACAAATTGATAGAAATTGAGATTAAAAAAAAAANAAAAAAAAAAAAAAAAAAAAAAAAAAAGAGAGAAATTGAAATTCGAATGAACAGAAACTGAAAATCAAAATCTAAGGAAGAAACGAATTTGACAGATGAATAACGAAATCGAGATCGAAACCTGTTGAAGAAGACCCGAAAGAAGCTGAAAAAGCTGCTCGTCGGGTTTACCCTCATTCGCCATATCTCTCTCTGCTCTCTGCTCTCTGCTCTTCTTGTTTATATATAATCAGAAATAATCAATATGTAATTACTGCTTCCGATGATGGTTTTGTGTGATCGTCGGTAATCTGATATTGTGATAGCGTTATGCAGTTGGATAACTTTGAAACAGACGAACGAAGGATCAAGGAAGCGGCGCGCGTGAATCTCACGGCAATAGATAGTTGTGTTTTGTTTTTAATTGTTTGTTTTGTATCTCTGACGTGGACTTTGACTTTTCCTATTCGGACCAAACCTTTCAATTAAATAAATCTTTTACATAATGAGACGAAACCTTTTTTATCAGAGAGAATGTGTAGACATTTTCCACTTCCCTCAAATATGATTTATCCAAGATTACCAAAAAAAAATATGATTTTATCGACAACCTATCCTACTCAACCCCCTTGTAATATCCTATATACTTAAAATTTCGAGACGGTGTGCATGTATGTAATGAGTAATGACTAGAGCAAATAAAGTGAAAAGGCTTTTTTTTATTCAAAGGAAATACATAATAACAAAACATGAAAGCTTGCAAGAATTCAATGAAAAAAAACAAAGAACGTCCAAATCCACAAGAAACAATTAAACGAGTTTTTAAAGCATCAACAAATCCTGAAGAGATAGCTCGAGAGAAACGACGTATCTCATATGATCAGTACAAGTTTTTTTTTTATTTATAAGATAAACCTTAACTTTTTTTTAATTAATTAGATCAATTTGAGACAAGCCTTTCTCGCTTTCTTCGCTATTTTAGCTCTTTGCATCTCCATATGTAACTCTATCTGCATCCTCTCCATCTCCCTTTGTGCTTCCAACATTGCTGCTAACTCCGAAGCCGCTGACCCCCTTCCTGATCCTTTATTTCCACCGTTGTTTGTGCTTCCTCCTCCTCTTTTTGGCTCTTCTTCCTCTTCTTCCTCCTCTACCGCGCAAGAATGTAAATGCGTGCCATAATCACATTCCTTGCAGTAATAAGACCAGAGGTTATCCGGTACAGTTTCTTGACAAACATCACAATTAAAGATCAAACCGTTCTGGTAAGGAGAACGGTAGAGCAATGAGAGCGGATGCGCGTGTCCTTCACGCTCCACAGACTCAGGCATGGACACACACCCGACATGAACATCGTACTGGCAGGTAGAGCAGTTGTAATTGAATCCGGATCCATACTCACCGCACGCGTCGCATGTATAAGTTGACTCGTACGGTGGGGAATAAAGCAAGGTCAAAGGGTGATTCGGGTGAGCCTCTTATGCAAGAAGTAATCGCATTCTGATTTTGTNTGACGTGGACTTTGACTTTTCCTATTCGGACCAAACCTTTCAATTAAATAAATCTTTTACATAATGAGACGAAACCTTTTTTATCAGAGAGAATGTGTAGACATTTTCCACTTCCCTCAAATATGATTTATCCAAGATTACCAAAAAAAAATATGATTTTATCGACAACCTATCCTACTCAACCCCCTTGTAATATCCTATATACTTAAAATTTCGAGACGGTGTGCATGTATGTAATGAGTAATGACTAGAGCAAATAAAGTGAAAAGGCTTTTTTTTATTCAAAGGAAATACATAATAACAAAACATGAAAGCTTGCAAGAATTCAATGAAAAAAAACAAAGAACGTCCAAATCCACAAGAAACAATTAAACGAGTTTTTAAAGCATCAACAAATCCTGAAGAGATAGCTCGAGAGAAACGACGTATCTCATATGATCAGTACAAGTTTTTTTTTTATTTATAAGATAAACCTTAACTTTTTTTTAATTAATTAGATCAATTTGAGACAAGCCTTTCTCGCTTTCTTCGCTATTTTAGCTCTTTGCATCTCCATATGTAACTCTATCTGCATCCTCTCCATCTCCCTTTGTGCTTCCAACATTGCTGCTAACTCCGAAGCCGCTGACCCCCTTCCTGATCCTTTATTTCCACCGTTGTTTGTGCTTCCTCCTCCTCTTTTTGGCTCTTCTTCCTCTTCTTCCTCCTCTACCGCGCAAGAATGTAAATGCGTGCCATAATCACATTCCTTGCAGTAATAAGACCAGAGGTTATCCGGTACAGTTTCTTGACAAACATCACAATTAAAGATCAAACCGTTCTGGTAAGGAGAACGGTAGAGCAATGAGAGCGGATGCGCGTGTCCTTCACGCTCCACAGACTCAGGCATGGACACACACCCGACATGAACATCGTACTGGCAGGTAGAGCAGTTGTAATTGAATCCGGATCCATACTCACCGCACGCGTCGCATGTATAAGTTGACTCGTACGGTGGGGAATAAAGCAAGGTCAAAGGGTGATTCGGGTGAGCCTCTTATGCAAGAAGTAATCGCATTCTGATTTTGTGCATTTGAAAGCTGCTCCTACTAGGTCTAGGTCGCAGCCAGAGCAGATGATCTCTTCTTCAACTTGGGCTTTGTGACCACGCAATGGATGGTTGTGGCTTGGATGCCTCACCGACGGTTTCCTTGCAGCCATTATAGCTTATATATTCTTCTTCTTTTTCTGTGAGTTGGAGGTTTTTTGGATTGGTTTTGTTATTTTTATCAAGCTAAGGGGATTTCAAAGTATTTATAGTAAAAATAGTAAGACGACTTGTGGTAATGAGTCTTCTTTAGAATGGGATTAGTGATGTGTTTTGGTTTGATTATGTACCAAGTTGTAGATTATATATTAACCATAGTGGGACAAGAATGTCAGTACGCGCTTATATGATGATACGATATAAACAAGATTAGTTCTCATTAGGAATTCAAAGTCAAGTGGTGGAATTATTCCTTCTTGATCCCATCCATCACGCCGTATAGTTTTTTTTTTTTGTACTAGTAAATTATAATTGTTTAAATAGCTAATTGTAATTTAAATATTATGAACTTTAGAATTATCAAGCTGGAAATGTATACAATAGAGTTGACATATAGTGAAGGATGTGAGGTCAATTAATTAGGCTGAGTCCTCTTGCTAATGCATCAACAAATTATTGAGATGAAAGTAGTAGTCACTGTTGAAAGGTCTCTCTTTTCAACATGTATCTACTTGTCGAACTTCCTGTATAATAATATATGATGCTCAAATTATCATAATCATGTAGTATATGATAGAATAAGGAAACACCGATACTTAAATAATGTAATTTTAGGCATCATAAATATTCTTCATTTATTGTATATGATGACCGTTGTAAATGTAATGATTTATATTGATGGCTAATTTACTGTTGTTGTAACGGTAAAGGTAATTGTTTCTTATCGTTGTGATCGATTCCCATTTTTTTTTGTTGCAGCATAATTGCAAAAAAAGGAAAATTACTAGGTACGATTCGAGTCGCCTGATGAGTGAAGATGAATTTGAGTTTCGTCGAGATCTCTTCCTCAACAAATTGCAATCTCGGCCCAAGAAAAAGGAAGAAGATATGGGCTTCGGAAAATAAAGAATGGGCTTTTACTAAACGACAGTGCATGCATCAGCAACGTCTCCTCAGTTACTTGATTTCCAATACCGGTACGTGTCTCCTTAGGTTTAACCAACCGGTTTTATCTGGTCAATTTTATTTTTATTTTTATTTTTATTGAGGGGGAAAATGAACGGATTTTTATTAATTTCGAATTTCGAACCTGAGTTTACACAGTGGTTAGGTCTTTTCTTTGGCCGGAGAAGGAAATCGGAATCGGAGAGATGGAGAGAATCCATGTTTCAGTCAGAGCAAGGCCAATTTCCGAAGAGGAAGCAAAGACGAGCCCGTGGAAGACTTCTTCCGATACAATCTTCATCCCGAATCATACCGCATTCAAATTTGGTACTCTCTGTCTCTCTGTTCTCTCTTTCCATTTTCTTCTTCTCCTTCTTTGAAATTCTCATGTTCTCTCAATTACAGATAGGATTTTTAGAGAAGATTGCAAAACTATCGATGTGTATGAAGCTAGAACTAAGGAGATTGTGTCTGCTTCGGTTCGTGGTTTCAACGGTATGATAGCTGTTCGATTTTTTATTTCTCTTTCATTTGATGTGAATTGTTTGATGTTTCGGTGCTGAGAATCTTTAGAATTTTTGGCTAATTGTGTTGAAGGAACTGTTCTTGCTTATGGACAAACAAATAGTGGTAAGACACATACAATGAGAGGCTCACCTCTTGAACCTGGAATCATCTCTCTTGCTGTTCATGATTTGTTTGATATTATTACTCAGGTTCCTATTTCAATCACTCTTCTTACTAATTTTATGTTTCTATGTTCTGTAAATGTTTGGACTTACTTCAAAAAATTTTGGTGTTTTTTCAGGATGCGAGCAGAGATTTTTTGCTGCGTATCTCGTATTTGGAGATTTATAATGAAAACATTAATGATTTGTTGGATCCTTGCAACCGGAAACTTCAGATTCATGAGAATCTTGAGGTACTTTTTTTTTTTTACTTATTATAGGTTGTTAGAAAATTAGTATCTTCTTTAACTAATTTGCTAGCAGTTCTGATTATTTTTTGTGACCTTCATGTCTTTTTTTTTAGAAAGGAGTGTTTGTTGGTGGTTTAAGAGAAGATTTTGTTGATTCCCCTCAACAAGTTCTTGATTTGATGGAACTTGGAGAATGTAATTTCTCTTTTCTTTCTCACTTTTCTGTCTCAATCTTGTTTTTTGCTAGGATTATATTTACTAAATGGAGCTTCATTTTTGTCTTTGTAATAAAATTTTCAGCTCATAGACATATTGGGGAGACTAATATGAATCACTACAGCAGTAGATCTCATACTATCCTTCATATGGTAAAGATGCATAGATACTCAAACCTTAGTGTTCTGTTAAATGTAAGTTTGAGCTTTAAACTTACCAGCTTTTTCATCTAACAGATTATAGAAAGTAGACAGAGGAGGCAAGATGAAGGTGTTGGAAACGTTTGTGATGCAGTCCGTGTTTCTGTTCTGGTATGATCTGCTGGAACTAGTTTTTTTTGTATTAACCTTTTATGTAACATGTTAACCCTATTATTATATATTTGTTTCATCTTCCTTCTTACTTGCATAATCTGGTGGATCTAGCTGGTTCAGAACGGGCTGCAAAAACTGGTGCAGAGAGTGTTAGGCTGAAAGAAGGCACACATATAAACAGAAGCTTGATGACACTCGGGACCGTTATTAAAAAGTTGAGTGAAGGAGTTGACCGTCAAGGGTAAGGTTTCTGTTTTTTTGGTCTAGTATTGTTAGGGAACAGAGGATCATTAAGTGTATATGTAATCTTAATGATAACTTCAATTTCTATGATTGGATCAGTGGACATATCCCATATAGAGACAGCAAGCTTACTAGGATCTTGCAGCCAGCTTTAGGTGGAAATGCAAATACAGCAATCATATGCAATATAACACTTGCACTGGTAAGTTATTAATCATCAATGGTATGACATTAAGATAAGCTAGGCAGATGAAACCAAGAGTAGTCTTCATTTTGTTGTATGTTTGGTTTGGTAAAACTAACACTGTTAATTTTTGTTTTGATGTTAGGTTCATGTAAATGAAACCAAGAGCAGTCTTCAATTCGCTAGCCAAGCACTGCGTGTCACTAACTGTGCACATGTTAATGAGGTAATTTTTCGACTATTCTCTTTATGTTTGTAACATATTTTCTGATTAAGTCTGTAATCCATCTATTCTTGTTTTCCAATACAGATATTGACTGATACTGCATTATTAAAGCGCCAAAGTAAGGAGATAGAGGAGCTCAGATCCAAACTTAAGAACCTTTTCTAAACTGGTAGAAAATGAATCGTTTACATAACAATGCAACTAAAGATAGTATTATTGGAACCCTTGAAGATTCTGCATTTCCAAATCCATGTGCTTTAGTGTTCCTCTTTTGTATGTATCTTGTGTTTTCTTGATGTAAAGCTGGCATCTTATTTATGCTTCAAAGATTGAAAACGAGTTAAACAGAGTTCAAAGGGAGTATGAGGATCTTCTCGTGCAATATGAAACCGAGGTAATAGTTTCTCCTTCTCAATATCAGTAGTTCATTCATCTTTTTGATGTCTAATTTGTCCTCACCTTTCAATAGAGAACCATCAACGAGATACAAATTGAGTTTCTTAAGGCAAAGTTGGGTGAAGCAAAAAGCAACCATTTAGTATGTGAAGTCCTTGGAAATATGCACCACGATGAGAACGTTGTAATCAGGGATCCAGAAGCTATTCTTGTTGTTAAGCAACTCATAGATAAGGTGCAATTCTTTCTTTCCTTACGTACTTACAACTAGAATCACTATTTAAGTAGCTTTACTTTCTTCCATTTTGGCTGTTTTTGCTTAACCTTTGATATGTTCCGTCCAAAAGATAGACAAGCTGGAAATGGAGAAGTCTTCATTGAAGCAAAAAGTTGTTGATACTGAGACTGAGAAGGTTCAACACTTTTGTTCTCCTTTCACCTTGTACTTGATGGTAAATTCTTGTGGGTAGTTAGCTTATGTCTCTTGTTAATTCTTTTCAGCTTCTTTGGCAAGAACAGTGTGTTGATCTGCAGAGCCAAATAGAAAAATTAAATCAGGAAGCCCAAAAAGAGCAGGCATGTGGTTTCACACCATGTACAGATTCAGTTAGTACTCCTCTACTCTAGTTTTAACAACACCTTATAACTATTATGTGTCTTCAGATGGAAATGGTCTAACATTAAGTGTATGATGTATACAGATCGAAGTCAGGGGATGTAGTGGAGCACCAGCGGAAGCAACAGAGGCTACATTTTCAGCAAAAATCGTCGATGTTGATAAAATTATCGATGTTGATGAAATCATCTATCTTGATGACGACTAATGATGGGATTCCAGGTAAAAATCATTCAGTGACTAACTTGATCTAATACCTTCGTATATATATATCTAGTGTCTAATGATATCCGGTTAATATAACATAATGTCTATAATTTTGGTAGAGGGGTAAGTTTGTCTGTATGTTTATCTTTTATTCGCATGCCCAACGATTAAAGATACAATTACATGAAAATAACTTTTACAACAAACAAACCCACACGTAAAAAACGAACCACAAGATTCGTCAAGGCATCATATCAACATGGTTTTTTAATCATAAACCCATTTATATCTCGGTTCATCCCCAAACTGGATCACGGAGTTTTTTATCTGATTTCTAATATGCATCGCCGCCAGCTCATCTCGAGCTGCCATCACCGACTGCATCCTTAAAGCTTCTAAACTCGCCTCTGCTTCTCCTCCTCCTCTGTTCTTTGGCTCGTGAGCTTCATAAACCGGGCAAGAATGCACATGTGTTCCATAATCACATTCTTTGCAGTAATAAACCCAAAGATTCTCCGACATATTTTCTTCACAGACGTCACATATGAACATCGCACCATCCTCACGACCTTTGCATGGTGTGTTGTAGAGAAGAGTGAGTGGATGTTCGTGAACTTCGCGCTTCACGGTCTCAGGGATAAACGCACATCCGACATGAACATCGTATTGACATTCAGAGCAGTTGTAAGTGAATCCAGACCCGTATTCACCGCAAGCATCGCATGTGTAAGGTTGACCATACGGTGAAGAATGAAGAAGGGTTAAAGAGTGTTCAGGGTGAGACTTGTGGTCGATTTCACGGGGTAGGTCGAAACATGACTTGTGCAAGAAGTAATCGCAGTCTGATTTGGTACACTTGAAAGCATGTCCGGTTAGCTCGAGCTCGCATCCGGAGCAGATGATCTCATCTTCGCCTCGGACTTTACAAACACGCAGTGGATGGTTGTGACTCGGGTGCCTAACCGATGGGCGATTAACCGGTTTTGTTGAAGCCATTGTGTCTCTCTTGTGGTTTTGGGTTTTGGTTAATATATAGAAGAAGACGGTCGACATTAAAGTTGCAAATTTAAAGACGGAACCTTTTTGTTAGAATTTTATGTGATTTGGAATCTCCAATTTGGGTAATCGTTAAGAAGTAGTGACAAAACTTTAGTCTTCATCAATAATTCAGGTTCATATAAATCCAAGTGGTAACGACTTATTCAAACATTCCAACCGTTGACTTTTGAAGTCGTCGAGTGAAAGTGTAGGATCCACTGTCCACATTCACACAGTAGGAATATTGACGACCACAAAAAAAACAAAAAAAAAAGACTTTCAGCAAATCAATCCAAGCCACTGGTTTATTTTTGTGCTGATGAGATAACTTAACCGGTGAACCTCATAGTCATAACAACCCAAAGGGTCTCGATTGTGAATATTGGCTCTGATTCTCGGTTCAAAATAGATTATAGACTTTAGTCCGGAACCTCTTTATTAAAAAAAAAAAATAAGAGTACGTAAAAGAGAAGAAAAAAAAAAGTTTGAAAGACGTATTGATGAATTCCTCACTCAACTTTCATACACTAGAAAACTTGTTAATACATGCCTCGAGATGCAACGTCTTCAATATCTCATCTTGAGCCTTCATGAACGACTCCACTATTGCAGCCGTGGAGCTTGCTTCTTCTTCTCCTTCTCCTCTTCTTTCCTTTGGCTCGTTATCTTCATAAACCGCACAAGCATGCACATGTGTCCCATAATCACATTCTTTGCAATAATAAACCCAAAGATTCCCCGACATATATTGTTCACAAACATCACATATGAACATTGCACCGTCATCGTTACCTTTGCACGGTGTGTTGTAGAGAAGTGTGAGTGGGTGTTCGTGATCTTCACCCTTCACGGTCTCAGCGAGAAACACACAACCAACATGAACATCGTATTGACACTCAGCGCCGTTGTAAACGAATCCTGATCCATATTCACCGCACGCATAGCACGTATAAAACTGACCATTTGGTGGGTAATAAAGGAGGGTCAAAGAGTGGTTAGGGTGAGACTTGTGATTGGTTTCACGAGGTAGGTCGAAACATGACTTGTGCAAAAAGTAATCGCACTCTGACTTCGCACACTTGAAAGCTTGTCCAGTTAGATCGAGGTTGCATCCAGAGCAGCTGATCTCATCTTTGTCTCGGGCTTTGAACACGTGCAGCGGATGGTTGTGACTCATGTGCCTCACGGCTGGGCGATTAGCCGGTTTTCTTGAAGCCATTGTTTCTGGATTGGTTGTTTATGGAAGAAGTGTTTATAAACTATATAAATAGCAAGATCTGTGATCCCCATTTTTGCCTATATGATTCTCACGTTCTCAGTTTTGTTTTGATTATTCACCAAGTTGTACGTAGGTTAATGTAAAAGATGGTTGGCATAAACGTTGGCAAAGTTTGGACACAAAACTATCATAATTAGATTGGCCTTTGTTAGAAAGTAGTGACCAAACACTCCGAGTTCGTTCATCAACAATATAATCGAGCTCCCGGTGTATAATTCAAGTGGGTAACAACTTGATCAAACAATACAAATCGTTAACTTTCGAAGTCGTCGCCGAAAGAGTCGTCGACTAAAGTGTTGGATCCACATCACCATTCATCGGTAACATGTATGTGTATATGTTTTCCATAGTCACATTACCATGCACCAGCCATCAAAGTAGAAGAAGCAAATAAGACTGAATAACCTTTAAGAACTAGAGAAAATGTAAAGTGAAGAAATAAAATCACGGAAAATTTGACTAATTATATTTTAGTTATTCTAAGACAGAGATAACTTGTAGAAACAAAGAATTTTTTTAATCACATCTGATTTAGTTAACAACTTGGGCATGTAATTACTACATATTTTTTTGTTTTTTGAACAAAATAATTACTACACATTATATAGAGAAAATAGGATATAATTAGGTCTCCAAATAAATGCTAATTATCTTTCGGTATATCATAGATAAGATCGGAGGAAAATAGGAAAAGAAAAAAGAAAAAAAAAAGACTTAAACATTTCGAAACAGAATAATCCGAATTTGACCTTCAATATATACTCGTTGACTTTTCAATACAATTTTTTTTTGCTTTTTTAAAACCAAATTTTACGATACAATTGCGAAAAAAGTCGTCGACTGAAAAGTGTTGGATCGACATCTCACAAACCAAAATCTTTCAGTCATCCATATTCTCCTCTCGCCTCTAAATAGTTTTCGAGATCATCACTCTTATTCATATATGTAAATGGTTAAATAAATGTTTAATCAATCAGCTTGTTGTTCTGCTATATATTTTGTATTACAATATTTTTTTTTTTAATAAAGTGAAATGTTGGTGGGTGGTTTTTTTGCATAACAATTAAAGATAAAATTACATGAAATAACAAACAAACTTTACAATAACTCACATAGTCACTCGAGGAAACGAAATTTGCAAAAGGAAAGACAAACCACAAGCTTTTTCATTGTATCAAATTTTATCATTTGTTGACTTGATCATCATCAATAATATCTCCGTTTTGGACTATCCCATAAATCGAGTATAGCATTATTAGTATCGTTCCTGATACGTGCCTCGAGCTGCAACGCCGCCATTTCATCTTGAGCCTTCATTAACTCCTTCATCCTTGAAACCGCAGAGCTCCCTTCTCCTTTTCCTTCTCCTCCTTTTTTATTTGGCTCATGATCTTCATAAACCGCGCAAGAATGTACATGCGTCCCATAATCACATTCTTGACAGTAATAAACCCAAAGATTCTCTGACATATCTTCTTCACAAACATCACATATGAACATCGCACCATCCTCACGACCTTTGCATGGTGTGTTGTAGAGAAGAGTGAGTGGGTGCTCGTGATCTTCACGCTCCACGGTCTCAGGGATAAACGCACAACCAACATGAACATCGTATTGACATTCAGAACAGTTGTAAGTGAATCCGGATCCGTACTCATCGCATGCGTTGCATGTGTATGACTGACCATACGGTGGGGAATGAAGCAGGGTTAAAGAGTGGTCTGGGTGAGACTTGTGGCTGGTTTCACGAGGTAGATCAAAACATGACTTGTGCAAGAAGAAATCGCAGTCTGACTTCATACACTTGAAAGCTTGTCCCGTTAGTTCGAGCTCGCATCCAGAGCAAACAACCTCATCTTTGCTTCGAGCTTTAAAGATGCGAAGCGGATGGTTGTGACTGGGGTGCCTCACGGATGGGCGATTAACCGGTTTGTTTGAAGCCATTATTGTTCCTTGATTTGGTTGTTTAAATGTAAGAAAGGTTCATAAACTATAAATAGCAAAATATTTAGATGACTTGTGAATTGTGATTTCCATTTTCGGCTAAAATAATTCTCAGTTTAGTTTTGATTATTTACCAAGTTGTAGTTTAATAATATAAAGAAGGCTGTTGACATTTGACTTGCAAATAATATACAGATATCTGATTTAAAATCTCCAATTTGGGATATTTTTAGGAAAAATAGTGACGAAAAATTAGAATTCCACAATTATTGAGCTTTCCTATATATAATCCAAGTGGGTACGATATAACCATTGACTTTCAAAGTCGTCGCCAAGCGAGTTCTCGACTCTTAAAGTGTAGGATCCAGTTGACACGGTAACAAATGTCTACCACAAATTAAGTCTTCCTATATATAAAATCTAAAGCCATTGAAATTATTTTCATATACCAAATTAAAAATAACATTTTAAATCTTTCTGACAAAAACAATGGGAAGACCAAAACCAGAGGACTCAATTCGACATTTCAGTCATCCACATCCATTGTTCAACTCATCTCTTATTCCTCAAGACCAATCTTCTTCTTCTTTTTGTTGCGTGTTTTGCAAGCTAAAATTCTTAAATCTTCCATCGTATTCATGCAAGCCTTGCAATTACCACATCCACCTAAAATGTTCCGAATTACCTCAAAAAATCAGACACCCTTTCGACAAAAACCATCTCCTCTCTCTGATCCCTTCTCCCAAATACCAAGAAGGACGATTCCGCTGCGATGCATGCGGAAAAGAGGGTGACGGCTTCGCTTACCACTGCGGAGACTGCGGAATCGATCTTCACACGGTTTGTGCTAACATGCCTTCTCGAGTCACCCACCAATCTCACCCTCACCACCAACTTTCTTTAACGTTTTCCGTGCCACCGGGGGGACCAGGATCCGTTACGGCATCTAGCTTCCGCTGTTGCATTTGCCGTGGTCTAGGGTCTAACTCGTGGCTCTATAGCTGCAGAGAGTGTGGTGGATTCGATGCTCATTTGTTGTGCGCTAGAAGAAAATTAGCTGCTACTACAAATTTGGTCCAGCATGTTGAACAAATCATAGGACTCGTAGTTGTCGGCACCACCAAAGGATACGGTTTATTATTAATAACCGGACTAGAAACATTAACAATCTTGTAAGTTGTAACCAATACACCTTTTGTTAATGTTTCTAGTCCGGTTATTAATAATAAACCGTATCCTTTGGTGGTGCCGACAACTACGAGTCCTATGATTAGATCGATGATTAATGAGATGATTAATAATCTTGTAACCAATACACCGCAAAATCCAAGCCAGGTCTCTCAGCTTCATGAATTGCTCGGACCATTGGGAATGGGCAGTGGCGGACCAATTGATGGACCCGGTTCATCTTCGTCTTCTGGTTTTCTCGGTTTTGATCCGTCGGTTTTCACATCAGTTGACCCGTCGGTGTTTGCTGGATTTGACCCTTCTTTGCTTTCTACTTTATTCTCCGGACTTGATTTCTTCTCCTAATTAATGTTTTCGAACATGCAGATCTCTATAACTTTTGATCTATTTTATTCATTAGTATACTAAATGTTATTGCGTTTTGGTGATGTATTTGAACAATTCAAATAAATGGAAAATGGTTTCATATATACTTTCATCTCTGTCTTCATGTTAGGCTAATCCTTATGGTCGGAGACATTCTTTTTTTTTTTTAATAGAATACCGTTGGCAGGAGGGCCTGGTGAGATGTTAAGTTGGATTTTAATTTGTTTTATAAAAAAAGATATAAAAAGTAATGCCTAAACGCAATTAAAGTATGGTAAAAAGAAGCAATGATGTATTAGGACAGCATTCGGTTGTTCAAAAAAAAAAGAAAAAAAGGACAGCATTCTATTTTATGCACAAATTCAATGAAAGATTTGTATTTTTTTTTAATCAATATCACAATATTACTTTTTATTTTCCTTCTTTACAAATTTCTTTTATTTAACATTTTCTAAAAAAATAAACATGATTATTTGTATAATCAATAATCAGCTAAATGTTACTGATGATCATTAAAGATATGAAATTGATGATATTGTTGTTTAGTAAAAAAGAAAGTAATTAACTTAAAACTCTAGACGTTTTGACCAAAAAACTTAAAACTCTAGACAAAAAAAGACAAAAAAAAAAATATGAATTAAAGATACGAAATTGATGATTGTATTAAATTTTATCATCTATTTTTCATATCTTGCTACTAAATTAGTGATGTTATTAAGTTGATCCGGCAGAAAATATGTAAGAAAATTGATGATACTACAAAATTAATAATGTCAAAGATGTAAAAGAAAATTTATGGTACTACTAAACTAGTGATAATACAGGGGTCTTTTTTGGTTTCTAATATGTATATATGGTCAATAATTATATCTATATTATTATTTTCACAGCAACTTTGGCAAAGAAGGCTTGAAGTTGAGAATTATTTACATCTCATGCCATTGTAATTTAATATTTTCTTTAATAAAATTATATAAAAAAAAATCATTTCAACTCTTTTCCATTAACAAAAACAAAAATTTCTTAATTTATCTCCTTATTAAATCTGAAATAAAATTTCCAAATTTCATTCTCCTAGAATCTCTCTACAAATTCTTTACAATAATCGATTTTAAATATAAATTTATGAGGAGCCTATAAATCAGCTACATTTGATTTTCTATCTTCCTAATTAATCACCACATTCAATTCTAAAATACAATAATTTTGTCCCGAATTTCTATATATAAAATCATATTAAAAAATTAATGACTTATAATCAATCAAAATTAATCTAATAATATAAACTTGGCATATTCCCATATATATATTATGCGATTTTATAGTTATTAATTTGTTTTAATTAATTTGTTTTTATACGATTTTATATATAGAAATTTGGGACAAAATTATAGTATTTTAGAATTGAATGTGGTGATTAATGAGATTAAGTTGAATATGTCCACCTATATGTTGAATATATCCACTTATAAATAATGTTGACCCCTATTCTCAAGTTAGTATCACTAGCAACATAAAAAGATGCACCTATTTGCTATGCTCATTTGGCAACTGTACATATACAACTGTGATGAAATATGTCCAGATGTCATGGAGTGATCACCAAATCTGGAGCAGTTCCTATGCCTCCCATCATCCCATGCCACAGCTGAAAGATAAGATTGTGACCTCTACGTTCTTTTGCTGATGGAAAACAGTCTAAAATAGCTGACTTTTTTAAAGTTTTTATGCTTTATAAATGTCTCTCCCCCTCTTTTTGTTTACTTTTCTCTCGGTTCAATACTTCTTATTTTATTTTTGGTCTATCATTCAAATTCACAGGGTTATATAGCTTCACGGGTTTGGATTAGTATTAATGTAAATTTGAAATATCTTTATTTTGTAGTACAAAATTATTCATTAAAAGTATTTATCAATATTAAAATATTAGACACATTTAATTAACTTGATTAAATTATGATTATGTAAAAGTAAATTATTTCTCTGTATACTACGGATTAAATCCTAATATTAACTATCAAAATACACTTATATAATTTTAAACACTAAATAAATTAAACAAAAATTAACAAAAAATGCAATTTATAATTTTTATATTTTAGTTTAAATGTATCTTCCCGCGGTGTACCGCGAGTTAAAATATAGTTTAGTTAAAATAAGCAGTAATATTATAATGTTCTGCAAGGCTCATGCCAAGGAAAATACATTTTTAAATGACTATTTAACAAAGATATATATTTAATAAAATATAAGGGAACGTTGTAAACCTTCACCTAATAACATAAATCAAACAGACAACACATTACTACTACAATTAAGTATTAACTAACGCAACCACACAAACCTTAAACATTCGGAAGAGTCATTTAACAAAGATATATATTTAATAAAATATAAGGGAACGTTGTAAACCTTCACCTAATCACATAAATCAAACAGACAACACATTACTACTACAATTAAGTATTAACTAACGCAACCACACAAACCTTAAACATTCGGAAGACAAACCATATGTCGTAAAGAGAGATTAAAAAAGTTTTTGTTTGGTTTAAATTGTCCTAAAGACCTACTTCCCCTTCTTCTTCTACCTCTCTTCCTTTTTATTTATCGGTCTCTCTCTCTCGCCACCGATCATCACGAGAGCCACCACCGCCCTCGAAATCTACGTCATACGCCGCTTCTTTTGATCTATCTCAAAAGGTCTCTTCTTTCTCTTCAGAACTCATATGTCATGTGTCTCTGTTTTCTTCGATTGTGCGGTCAATTCTCTGTTTTCTTAAATTTCTTCGATAGGGCAAAAAGATTAGTTTAAAGTTGATTCCTTTTGATTGTGTTGTTTGGTTTTATGTAGATGCATGCGTTGCTTGATTGCGGAATTTTACGAACTTCCAATTCAATCGATTGAAAAAAAAAAAGCTGATTTGGGAGAATCGGTGGGATCTATCAGCTATGGATCGTAAACGTTGAGATTGATTTTAACCCATTTACAAAGAGACGTTGCTGGGTTTTGATTGATCTGTGTAAATCTTGGTGCTTTTTTTTGAGCTATATCATGAGCAGTAGTGTTCAAGGAGAGACAATGGATCTTGATTTGAATCAAGAACCATCTTCTGATTCCGAGTCTCCAGCTAGTTTGATGACGGAGCTTTCTCCTTGGTTAAATGAGATTGAATCTGCTCAAGAGCGGATTGAAGAACGCATTAGAGAGCTCGAAGCTATAGTTTCAAGAATCAGGGGACGAGAAACTACAACAACAGCAACAACAACAACAACAACAACACCGGCTTTGGTCTCGCCTAACGAACATAGAGATTCAACTGCTGGAGTTATACATGAGCGTTCTAGAGAGAGACTTGTGGAGAACGGCGAAAACAAGACTTATTTGATAGCAAAGGCATTGAACATGGAGAAGACAAGTTCTGTTCCTGGTGGGTTCTTTGACTGCAACATATGTTTAGAGAAAGCTGAATCTCCTATTTTGACTTGTTGTGGTCATTTGTTCTGTTGGGGTTGTTTCTATCAGCTGCCTTTGATTTACTTAAACATAAAGGAATGTCCGGTTTGCGATGGAGAAGTGACAGACGCTGAGGTGATTCCGATATACGGTAATGGAGATGATTGTGTTAGTACTAAACCCAAGTTTGAAGACTGTGGTATTACTCTACCTCCAAGGCCTAATGCTAAAAGAGTTGAAAGTGTTCGTCAAAAGATCATAAACCGAGGGATTCCTTTCATCCATGGGCACGATCACGAAACAATCGAACATATTAGGAGAACTATTGACTCCATAGGACTACAAGCGTTAGCTCAAGGCGAAGAGTTTGGTTTGACAAACATAATAAACAATGGAGGAGACAATGGTGGGCTACAACAACATCATCATCTGGCTTTAGGACCTTTGAGGTTAATGACACCATTTGCTGGTTTCCCAGGTCTTGTAGTTGATACCTCGGACATAACCCCCTTTGATGATGATACTTTTGATGTTGATAGTTTTGTTGACACAACTAGTCTGAGAAGAAACCGTAGAAGACCTTCAGCAGCGGTACGAGCCTCTGCCTCTTCTTATCAGAGAAACCGAAGTAACAATGATTCTCAGACGATTTCGTTCAGGCTCGGTTCTACAGCTTCATCATCACATAGAGAGTTTGCTGTTCCGAGCTCCTCCATGGCGACGAGAAGCCAAACTGTAAATCCTACTGAAGTGGTTACTTCAAGTACTTCAGCTTCATCGTCTAGGAGAAGAACAGAAGATGTAAACAATGGACCTTGGACCAGGTCTAGAAGGAGGCTGAGGTAAATGTAATAAAACCGTCGCCCAGAGTCTTGCTGAATCTCCTTCATTACTAAAAACCACATTTGTCACACCATGTCTGTCTGATGTATGTATGCACATTCTATGTGTACTTGTAATTTCTGCTAGCCTCTTAAACTTCTCGATATCATAGCTTTGTTTTTTTTTTGGGAAAATAATTTATGTAATAACTTAATTTCTTGAAGTGTTTGATATAAATTTCTAAGAATTCAAGATTTCCCAAGCTTATGTTTTTTCATGGGGTAGAAATTTAAGGGTAAATGCGTAGTTTACCATAAAAATCTCGTAGCTAGGAAATTAAACGTCACGCTGTTTACTCCAGAAACTGAAAACGGCAAGTAGTTATTGACTTATGTTTTTTTTTTTTGTATATAATACGCGACTTGTAAAAAGTCTTCGGCGATTGATTTAATCTTTTGTCATCGCCGTCGTTGAACTCTCTCGCCGGCGATAATGATCTATGTTGATGGAACACCAATTGAAGATGAGATTAGTTCATCTTCCTTGTCTTCTTCATCGCAGGTAAATTTAGTTTTTCTTCGTCGTCTCTCACTCACGAATCTCTATATTAGGGGTTTAACTAGGATTTTTTGCTTATAAGTTAGTAATGTGGTTCTAGATCGTTAAACCTGGAATTGGTTTTGCTCAATTTGATCTTATTTTATTATCATCTCCTGATAATGTTGACTCCACAATTTGTTTTGAGTTTGAATTAGCCAAAACTCTTAAAACAAAATTGCTTACATACATAAACATCATTTTGGTGAACAGGGAAGTAGCTTGCTTCTTGATGTAATGAGTCATCCTGTGATAATGTCAGCTTCTGGTTCTTTTAAGAATCTTGAGGAACGGAATGTTTCTTTCGGTGAAAGAGATTCAGAGAGCTCAACAAAAGACAGATATGTTTATGTATTCCAAAGCGAATTTGCTGTTGTGAATCCAGCGCTTGTCAATGTATGTTGTTGTTGCCTTACCAGTTCCATCTTTAAAGGGTAGTCACTAGTGTTCTTTGGTTCTCTAATGATTTTTTTTTCTTTTCTGGTTGTTTTATTGGTGAGAATCAGTTTGTTGGTACTGATGAAGCAACCACTTGCGTAGGGCTTGTTATCCGCAACAGAAAATCTGGAATGTAAGGAATGATCCTATATATGTTATTGAGAGGATAAGCCGCAATCACTTGTCTTTTTTCATAATCTAAATTTAATATTCATCTGAAACTGCAGGACGTCTATTGCACACATGGATTCGCCAGAAATTGTGGATTTGGGGTTAAGCCAGATGTTATCATTGGTTTTAGAGGATGAAGATGCTGAGTTAGATGTACATCATCTCTCTCCTTTAGATTATACTAAGTGTCTTTGAGCTTATGGTAACCGTTCTGTATTTTATTTTGAGTGCTTTTGTAATTGATTATGTCCACGCCTTTGTATGCAGGTACATTTGGTTGGTGGATATGAAGATGTCGACATAAAGGTGTGTACTAGAAATTTTTATATTTCTCAGTGTCAGTGTAGTTACGACTAAGCTCTATAAATGTTATTAAGCTGAATGCATTGAACGTTATTTGCAGAATGCTGATGGTGGTGACTATGCCAAACCAGAGGGTTACTCTTATCCTTTGTGTTGCAAATTAGTAGATACTTTCCAGAAGAGACGAGAAAACTTTCACATTCAAACCCTCTTTATTCTTGGGCACAATACCAAGTTGGATGCACAAGGGACTACGTGCCCCATTTTCAATGGATGTCTGGTTAGTCTACTTTTGTCTGCTTTCTGCTGTTTACACCATATGCCTTGTTCTCTTAGGATTTAGTAATTGGTTCTTTGCATATAAAGAATCAAAAATTGACCATTGTTTATGTAAATTTCGTAGGTGACATGTAAAAACTACGCTTTTGCGATTGGTTTTGGTTATTAAAATACTGTCTTTCCAACTAGACAATAGAATTGCTTGAATGTTTTTTCATATGAATTGGTAATAAGCATTAAGCTGTTTATTTGAAACCTTTATATCAGGTGAATACCTCCACCGGTTCAATTTTCCCAGCCAGTTTCGACAGAACATCTAGATGTCCAGATGAGATTGTTCGTAGAATTCGAGTTTCATCGTCATGTGAAGATCCTAGCTGGAAGGGAAAGCTACTTGACACATATGACACAAAAACTGATAGGTTCATTATTGCACCATGCCGCTGGTAAAAACAAAACACTAGTTGTACCGCTTTTCATATAAGCTCATCGACCATTATATTTGTCTTGCTCGCCAGAACTTAAGTAAAGACTATATCTACTATATACTCTCCATTGCAGTTTTATGAATTGCGTTTTTGTTTGTGATACAGGACAATGCGTCTGATTGAATATGTTTGGGAAATTAATCAGCTTTCTGATGAAGAAATCCTCACTAATTGTTCTACCTCACCTTCTGCTGAAGGTCCAGACTTCGTAGACAACTCAAGAAGGTTCAAGCCATTTTTCTAGCTTCAATTGGTTTGGATCATTATCTATATAATATAGAACAAACGGAACATAGTAGATTCACATTCTCCTATGTTGTTGTGTGTTTTCAGGGTTTGGGAGTATTTACTAAAATATCCAGAGTGGAGCAAAACATTCCCAAGGAGACAACCACGTGTGTTTGAAAGGACTGCTGATGGACACTGGACAAAATGCTAACTGTCTCACCCTAATCGGTGACATTATCCACGAATCTGGCTATAAATAACGGTTTGAGTGTATCTATCTACATTTACTTTAATGGAATTGTTTGCACCCGGGGGTCGTAAATCTGTAAATGGTTAAGAACACATGTGATTCTTGAACACACACGATGTTCTCTTTTCTTTTCTTTTTTTTTGTAACAAGCATTGTATGTTTGGTTCCTGATGGGACCGATCGGGTCCGTTAGGCCTAATTGTTGAGGCCCATGGTGTTCTTTAGACATTCCAATTGCAAATTATTCAGATGCGACCTATCACCTACGTATAAGGTATTTAATCCGGATTTTGGTTTAAATTTGGTTTGAAGTCATTAATCTCTAATAGAACAAGGTTAACTACACGAACTTATCCAACATCTTTATATCATACTATTATTTAGGTTTATCCCTGATTGAATCATTACCCTACTAACACAAGCATGATTCGTAAACGTAGTCCGACCTAACTTTCACCAACAAAGACGACGGAAAGCAATTCTATTTATAGTAACCAAATAGGGGCATTCACGTAAATGTCTACAGACCTTTCTGAAGATGTTGAACGAAGCCTAACTGGGCCGGCCCCGCTTTTGTTCATGGGTTTAAAATTTACAATTTAAAACTTCGTTTGCCCTTAATCGTTTGAAAAAGGGAAAGGGTCAAAGGATTAAAAAGCAGCGGCTAAAACTAGGGTTACGTACTCTACTTTTAGGTTTTATTTTTTCTAACTATAATAGTATCTTACAAAATTTAGTTTGGTATAAATTCCTTTTAAAAGAAATTCAAACTTCCTTTCATTGAATTGGTGTGAGTATAGTCTCGTATGCTGCTAGTATTAAGCACAGATCTCATTGCTTGGATATAGGAAAACAAATTTAAACTCTGATATTTTTTTGATTTGGAATTGGAATTTATTTGGATTAAATACCCCTAATGAAAAAAGGTACTATTAAAATAAGCTGAGTGAAAAAAAGCTAGCGAGTTAGACAAGAAAGCAACAATACAAAATTTAAAATATAAAATTAATGAGAGGAAGCAAAAAAAAAAAAAAAAAGAATAAAAATTCCTAAAACTGCGAGCGTTTATGTTTGTGAGAGAGAAGAAGAGTTCATATGGAAGAAAAAAAAAAGTTGAGCAAGGAAGAAGAAGCATGAACGTCGACAATACTAACAACAACGACTACATCTGCACTAATGATTGCATCGAAGAAGACGATGATAATAACACTAATAATAAGAGGAGCCAAACACAACAAGCATGGGGCACGTGGGAAGAGTTATTATTAGCATGCGCCGTTAAGCGACACGGATATGGTGATTGGGACTCCGTCGCTACGGATGTTCGTTCCCGGAGCTCCCTCTCCGACCTCGTTTCCGCTAATCACTGTAAACACAAGTATCGGGATCTCAAACGTCGATTTCACGAAAAAGAAAAAACCGATGCGGCGGCAACGGCGGAGGACGAGGAAGAAAAAGTCGGTAATAATAATATATCTTGGCTCGAACAACTCCGCAACCTTCGTGTAGCTGAGCTCCGTCGTGAAGTTGAGCGATACGATGTTTCAATACTGTACGAAAAAAAACTGGATTCTCTGTCTCTCCGTCGACGGATCTGAGTTGTTTTTTTGTTTTCCGATTTTGAATTTTTTTTTTATTTGGTTTTTTTTCTTAGATCGCTTCAGTTGAAGGTTAAGAAATTAGAGGAGGAGAGAGAAGAAGAGAAACCAGATCTGGAAGAAGAGATGAAAACAGAGAGATCGGAGAACGACGGTTCTGAAACTGAGCACCGTGAGAAGGCGGAGGAATCTGATCGGGATAACGGTTCGATGAACGAGTCGAACTCTACAGAAACCGTCGGAGAAGACGAGAGAGTTGGCGGAAACGAGACTCGGGATGGTGATAATAATAATCCTGATCCGGTTAGTAAGGATACGGCGGAGGAGGAAAGATCGGTTAGTAGAGGATCGGAAGCGAGTCACTCAGACGAGTTAGGCGAGTCAGGTACGTCGGAAAGGAAGTGGAAACGGAAACGAAGGAAACACGGTGGTTCCGACGAGATCAGATCGGGTGAGAGTAAATCACAGCCGTTGATAGGTCTTCTTGATCTGATTCGGTCCCATCCGCGTGGATCTTTGTTCGAACGCCGGCTTCGGAGCCAGGTATGCTCATTATCTTTATTTTTTTCCTTGTTTTCTTCGATTTTTTATATTTAATAATCTTAAATAAAATAAGAAATTATCTTAATTATTACTCTTATTACGCGTTTCTTTTACTAATTGGAAAAGAGAGAAAAAACGAACTAATTCGTACCTAATTATAGAAACATGCATAATCATAATTTAACAATATTCATTCTGTGTAAAATCTTCTTACAAAATTTTGAAGAGATATTCCGTATATTATATGGAATCTTTACATTTTTTTGAAATCTTTTTTACGTTTAGTTTTGGACAATTTAAGTGAATGTTTTTAAATATGGATAGAGAGAAGGTGTAGAGGGAAAAAAAAATAAAGAATTTTAATATAACGAACCCACTTCTTTCGTGGTCACCGTTGTCGTTTTTGGTCACTCAATCTAGTCCACGTGGCAGAGTCTTGGTGTAGCATGGCTTTTGTAGTGTCTCACCGACCGCTAACTTTTATTATTACTTGGGCCTATGTTAGTTTGTAACTTACGTTTGTGAAGTCCATTAAAAACGCAGGAAGCTAAGGATTACAAGAGCATGGTTAAGCAACATTTGGACATTGAGACAATACAGAGAAAGTTGAAGCAAGGATGTTACGATTCTTCAACCCTCACATTTTACAGAGATCTACAGCTTCTCTTTACAAACGTCATTGTCTTCTTTCCTTTATCTTCCGCCGAATCAATGGCTGCTCACGAACTAAGAGCCGTTGTTTCTCAAGAGTTGAGGAAAGAGACCGGGGAATATGGTCCTACGTTAATAAAGCGGAAAGTATCGGCTATGGATAGTGGCCAAGCTGATGCTGAAACGTCAGACTCGTCTCTCTCTAGAGAGAAATCTTCGGCTCCTTTTGTTGTTTGTAAGAGGAGGAGTTCTGTTTCCACTAAGACTTCTCCTTCGTCGTCAAGCTTTAGCCAAAAAGAGGAGACGAAAGAAGAGACATTATCAGAGGAGAAAGAGAACATTGTGACTGGTGTAAGAAGCTCGAGACGGGCCAACAAAGTGGTTGCTGCTGCTGCGGCTATCTCTAACATTACCAAGAAGGGTAAAAGCAAAAACAAACAGAAACAGACAGAGTCGAAAACAAACTCGTCGAATGATAATAGTACTAAGCAGGAGACAGGTAAAACAGAGAAGAAGATGATTTCATCAGATAAGAAGAAGAGTGTTGCTGATTTCTTGAAGAGATTAAAGAACTCTCCACAGAAAGAAAGTAAAGATCTGAATAAGAGCAGTGGAGGTGGTAAGAAAGATAGTAAAACAAAACCAAGAGAACTTAGAAGTAGCAGTGTGGGTAAAAAGAAGGCCGGGGTAGAGATTTCTCCGGTGAAAAGAGCCCCCGGGAGACCACAGAAGAAAACAATAGAGGCAGGAGCAACTGCAACCGCATCTGCTATGGGAAAACGGGGTAGGGATACCGGAAGCACGGGAAAGGACAATAAACAGCCAAAGAAAAGAATCAGAATGTGAGAATAGAAAACATCTTTTGCCGCTTTGTTGGCTTTTCTTAAGAGCTCAAGGTATTGTATATCCATAGCGTATGCTTTGGAGTATATTATCTTAATTCTAACATTAGAAATCATATTCTCATAGTTATGGATTAGGAAAGTGTCTTTTGGCTTGTTGGCATCAGTAATATCCATTCCTTCTTCTGTTATATTTTTGCTCATTTCCACCATTTAAGTCCCTTACAAAAGCTAGAGCTACAAAGACCAGATACCGAAACCATTCAATTGAACATATATCCAACAAAACCAAGAACTCTGACCCCTAGTGTCAGCAAAAATTACAGTCAGATACCCAAAAAAAGGGTTACATAAGTTGAGACTCTGACCTTAGATCTCTTCTTCACCGGCTCTCAGAGTCTCAGTGGACCTTACATGACACTGTGCCTTGGCAAAATGGCTTGATTTATGCATAAGCTATCGACGAAAGGAACCTTCTGTACAAAAGAATAGGAAGGTGAATTTCAGTGAATGTATTTGATTTTGAGTTATAGGCATCTCAGTCTTATTGCTCAAATGGAAGAATTTCACTGGAGGATAAAGGGCTTGAAGATGCTAAGTTAATGGTATCAAACTAAAAACTTGCCGTTTTCTCCATCGGAAATATCTCCAAGTTTTGCTATGGCGCCCACAAGTGCATGCTCTTGCTCCTAGATCAAAGGTAATAACATAAACACAAAATTATGAAAGAAAAGGATCTCTGTTGTTGTAGCAATCGAACCTCTAAAATTCTCTTAGCCCTTTTAACTTCTTGAGGATCTGGATTGTGTGCACCAAGAACTCTCTCCACCTATGAGAACCATCATTATTTAAGAAACAATCATAACTACCGCGCTGTAAAACATGCCAAGTAATCAATTAATACTAACCTCTCTGATTAGGACATTTGTTTGACGGATCCGTATATCGTGATGTTTCTTCTTCCCAGTTCCATTTTGTGATGTTCTGAAATCCTTTCTGATAGTGTTCTTCGCCAAACTGCTTCCTCGTTGTGGAACACTGTTGGGTCCGGTAGTTCTATTCAGTCCATGACCTTGTCCATTATAACCATATCGATTACCAACCCCAGGATCCTCTCCTATCCACTCTATATCCCCAGGAGATATCTGTAAAAGAATTAGAGATCTTCTTTACAAACTAAGAGAGGATAATTGTTGACCAAAGTTTTGAATATCCGCCTCATAAGATTCAGCAGACTACCAATCAAAAGTAAATTACCTCTGTGAGATTAACCCATTCCCATGTCTCATTAGGTGTTCCAATGTCATAAACTAAAGCATGACGACCCTAAAAATCAAGATTAGTAAAATAAATTAAACATGTATAATAAAACTTATTAGTTTATTAAAAAAAACAGAAACTTTATGCAAATGTAAGAAGCCACACACCTCAACTGGATTATACTTGGTGATGACAGCATCGTAAAATGTATTGTCATCAGGCCACTTTGTTTTAACTCTTCTTCCTATAAAAGATTCAGGATCGGTTCCGTTTGTGGGTTCACTTGAACTAGTAGGAACAGATGGTAATCTGTTCATGACTTGTCCTCGTGGAGGTTGATCTGAAGGATTGTATGAGACAGGTTTTGCGGAAGACGAACCAGGATAAACCTAGAAACAGAAGTAACTTGTAAGAAAATAATTTCACAATTCAAAAGATTGTTCAAAATTTTCTGAGAGCTTTTAACTCACTGATTTATGCTTTTTGCCCTTGACAATAGGAACAGATCCTCGTTTAGCTGCCGATGAAGCAAAGGGGTGAGTGGGATCAGCTTGAGGATGAAAAGAAGGTGACGGACTGGAGAATGGTTGAGAAGGAATAGGCTGGTTTGGTTTGTGCTTCTTCATAGAAGCTGAAACAGAAGGGCATGGCAATGTATCGTGAACCAGTTGAGCAGCATTGCGCATACTTTGTTGGATTCCTCCAGACTGTCTCCATTCCCTAATATCCCGAAAAAACAGTATGTTACGGATAGAAAAAAAAAAAAAAAAGAAGGAACCTTTTCGACCAGATGAATGCTCAAGTTTGTAGCTCTCACCTTATCCTTTGTAGTGTATCATCTGCGTTAACACGACCTAGAAGCTCTCTATGGTCCTCATTCCCTATACTCAACTCTTTACGTAGTTCAGTTATTACACTTTCTTTTTCCTGAAAAAGATCCATTCATTAAAAAAAGAGATGTCATTTCACCTAAGCAGAATCTAACACAACTAGAGAAATCAAAGTAGAGCGAGATTCAAAAAAATACCCATGAAATAGCATCTCCTTGAGCTTTAAAGGCTCTAATAATAGAGATGTATGCTTCTTTCTCAAACTGGTGAATCTGAGCTTCCATATCAGCGTCATACATTTTAGGGTAAGATGGAGGAAGATTAGCAGGTCTACCATTAACAGACACACGTCCTCCTCCTCCTCCTCCTCGTGGAACCCTATGCGACGGTGGCAGATCATCATCTGTTCCTGCATTAACCAATCAAACCCTTTGTAATCACCCACTTACAATCAATTATAACACAACTCACTCTAAAGGTTTCAGCTTAAGATCAAAACTGGATATGTATACGTCAATTTCAACCTCGGTTTCTACATAATAAGTAAACCTGCGATATTCCACATTCCTTATTAACAGTAACAACAAGAACCTAAATTTCATCTTCAAGAAACACCAAAAAAAAGCTGAAAACAAAAACGAGAACTGAACACCAATTCACCAAAAACCACAATGTATAACAGCACCGGGACGGAGAAATCCCAAAAGTTGTGTAAACCCTAAAATTTCATTAACTGATGAACAAACGAGCTTATCGCTACTAGAGAGTCTTGGGAACTAACCACTGCTATCAAACGATTCGAAGTCCATCACGAAGCTGTTAAAACTCCAATTCAAGAAAGACTAATCTGGAAGATGAAATTGCGAAAGACGGAAGAATCAAAGAAGAAAGCACAATTTCGATGTTGATTTCAATTTGACTAAAAAAAAAAAAAAAGAGACTCGATTTTGATTTGGTTGAGCTCAATTTTGAACTTTGTGGAGTTGTTGATGAAAGAAGTAAAGATCAATTGATGTTTGCTTGGGCAACAAATCAGAGAGCTCTCAAGTAAAAAGAAGTTGATTGATTCAGCTTCTTAGATTACACAGATTTGCCGAAAGCTCATTATTTGCCAAAATAAGAACACATTACCCAAAAATTAAAAAGAAAAAGTTTTAGATTCATTCTCATATTAAAAAATCTATCAAAACATTACGAGGGAATCAAAACACCGACGTTTCTTCGTCTAGATCTTTTATCTTTATTTTTTTAAGTGAAATTAATTAAAAGAAGATTCTTAAATATTCAGACTCTGTGTAAAATTTTAAGTCTTACCCAGGCCCAATAGGTTTTTTGACACAATTTTGGCCCAAATAAATATACACATCTTATAATAATACGATGATGGTTATGGAGTTTGATATTGGACTGTCTGATGTTTGTAGACTACAACAAAACGTTATCCAAAAATGTTCGCGATGTGGTTCAAAGAGTTTTTGGAGAAAGAAGAGATGGAAGAAGATTCAGAGAATGAAGAAGGTTTGTTCATGAATTTTGTTGTTTTTGTACACGACAAAAGGAAGAGATTCTTAACGTCTTCTATAGTTCACTTTCCTGTTTTATTTATACCTAAGATGTCTGAATCCTCGAAAGAATTTGAACTCCTTTTCTAAGATCTCGTTTGTTTGTTTGATTCTTAAAAAAATACTATTTCTCACCATATAGCATATATACCATAGAGATCAGCCATTAAAGAACAACAGAACACTGGTTTTAAATTAATCATGCCCGGATTTTCCCTTTTAATATGCATGTAACCGGAATTGGGCTAACCGGGTTTAATAAACTAATTCCAACTTGAATTTGATACTTCCTAGTTCCTACTGAACTGTTTTTTTTTTTTTTTTGGCTTTCTTTTTTACTAATACGTACGTTTGGATTAATGAAATTCTCATTAAAGTAGATGATTGTGTAGTCCGAAGTAAATTTGTTTAGTGGTTAGGATTTTCTATTTCCACTTGAGTTAATTTCTATTCATGTATATTAAATTTTCACTCTTGTTATAAACGTCTTTAATGTAATGGATAAGATAAGTACAACACAATAATATAGATTAACTTGGAATTAATATAAGGCAGTGCATGCCACTCACCACGTAACGTATTGTGTTTTCATAAGATAACTAATACTAGAAAATTCTGTTTTAAAACATCTAAACGTTTTGCTTACGGTTTTTGCTTTCATGGTTAAACCTAGATCGTTTTATACGGCACTGTCCGGATTAGAATAGAATTGGTTAAAGATTTGCCCATCTGAGGGGTTCGCTTTTATTTGAAACTAATCATTAAAAGAAGACTAAAAAAATGATAAAGTCGTCTCTTGCTGTCCCTAGTTTTAATGTCATCACTGTATGAAATAAAATATAATCTGGATTACATTTAAAATAGTACTACTATTTATCAAAATAGCTTTTTGCTTATAAATAAAATTTGTATTTCACTGTCTTATTAAATTTAAAAACTCTGTAACAAAAAGTTGTCAAAATATGAATATTCTGATAGTGTTTTATAATCAGAAACGAAGACAGCTATTATACTTTTCGTTTTTGATTAAAAATAAAAATAAAACTATTTTATAAGATTAAAGTGGAAAAAGATACGATCATTCCAAACCCAATAATGACTAGGTTCGTCACATTTTGAAATCAGAGAGACAGTCTTTATCAATATATTAAATAAATACAGTGTTAGGTTTGATAAATTAACGTATAAATGTTATATTGACCGACAAATCCCAACGCGTCCCAGAGTCCAGACCACACCAACCTGTAAAAATAACCCTTCACAAAACAAAACCAATATCGACAACAAAAAAACCAATAATAATTAAATATATTTTGTCTGAAGCAAACGTTAGAAAAGTAAAACAAAAGGAGTCCCTAAAATAATCAAAAAGAGTTTGAAATAAATAGCCGTTACAAGAAAACTACTTGTCGCTGTTTTTAATCAAAAGGCGTTTGTTTTTACGGAAATAAAAGTTGCCAATATAGACTTTTCAATTCGAACACGTCTTCACGTTTCCCTCGAGAAATTAGCACATCCCCCCGTATATGTCTCTTTGCACTACAAGACGTGCAATGATGCTTTGCTTTCTCAGTTCTTTTCATGAATCACTCATCTTTAGATTAAAATTCTATTTAGATTTTTTTTTTTTTTTTTTTTTTTTTTTTTTTGGCAAAACTACTATTCTTTTCCTATTTTGATAGACTTGATAGTCATAATATTGATAAGGTCATTTAATTTGTTTCCAGTCTAATTGAGAAAATTAATTATAATACTTATCATTCACTCTCTCTCTCTCTTCTCCTATCAGATAATCTTTTCTCAGTTCTTCTTCCCTATATAATAAACCTCCATTTCATTCTCATTTTCTTGAAAGAAAAACAAGATCTAGTAATCAAAAAAAAATCAAAAAATTTAAGAATGAGAGGTAAATATCTTTCGTTACTAGTGATCATTGTCTTAGCCTCGAGTGAAGTTCTTGCCAGCAAGAACAACAACAACTCTTCAACGCCCAGATTATTAAGAAGTGATTTCCCAGCAGATTTCATCTTTGGTTCTGCAACCTCTGCTTACCAGGTTCTTTTATCATTTTTTTTTCTTTTAAAAAT
>NC_025690.1:24487170-24493257 GCF_000633955.1 Camelina sativa
TTTTTTTTTTTTTTTTTTGTATCACGTCGTAGGTCGAAGGAGGTGCTCATGAAGATGGTAGAGGACCAAGTATCTGGGATACCTTCTCTGAGAAATACCCAGGTTTTTTATTTTTTATTTTTAATCACATTGTTGTTAGAATCTATATGTGTATTTACATTCAAGATCCGTGAATCTAGTCTAGACTCTAGTGTAGATTTACTCTGTTCTGATTCAAAGATTAATTTCAATATTTTTTCAGAGAAGATAAAAGATGGTAGCAATGGGTCTGTTTCTGATAACTCTTACCATCTTTACAAGGTAATTTTCCTTATTTTTGTTTTTTTTCTTTAATAAATATGTTACAATTAAACAGTTGTTCTTTATTTCCATTGGCTTAAAAAATCAGTTACATTATTTGATAATGTTATATTCATATATAAAAAAAAACAAAAAAAAACAGGAAGATGTGGCTTTATTGCATCAAATTGGATTCAATGCATACAGATTCTCAATCTCATGGTCCAGGATCTTACCTCGTAAGTTCCGTCTTCTTCTCTTTGTAGATCATTCATTCACACGTGAGAGATTTTGATTATTTATTTTTTCTTCTTTAGGTGGGAATCTAAAAGGTGGAATCAACCAGGCTGGTATTGACTATTACAACAACTTGATCAATGAGCTTCTGTCCAAAGGTAAAAAAGACAATTTCCAATTTGAAAACAGATGCTCTGTTTCCTATGAATTTAAATTTCAATTCTAGTCTTAAAAAGGATTTAAAACTTTTACGGATTTTTGGAAGGAAACGTTACATATTACTCACTGAATTAGTAGTAGTCCACATTGAATGAATCTTCTGACTTTGAGAAAATTAATCGTAGCGAGATAGTGACTAATCATCTTTCTTTCACCCTTGAAACTTATAAACGCAACGCAAGCACTAATGTAAATGTTATGTGATCGTGTTATACAGGAATTAAGCCTTTTGCAACCATGTTTCATTGGGACACACCACAAGCCCTTGAAGATGCTTATGGCGGATTCCTTGGTGACGAGATTGTGTAAGTCCTCCTAGTGGACTATCTATCTATATCTATAATCAAGTTTTACTAGCCATTACAAATCATATTAGTGGCCAAAAGAATTGTTAATTTAATTTAATTTTTGTTTTGTAATGAAACAGGAATGATTTCCGTGATTATGCGGATGTTTGCTTCAAGAGTTTTGGAGATAGAGTGAAGCATTGGATGACATTGAACGAGCCCTTGACAGTGGTGCAACAAGGGTATGTTGCAGGTGTGATGGCTCCAGGAAGATGCTCCAAATTCACAAACCCTAATTGCACCGGTGGAAATGGAGCCACCGAGCCTTATATTGTTGGTCACAACCTCATCCTTTCTCATGGAGCCGCCGTCCAAGTCTACAGAGAAAAATACAAGGTTAGATAAATTATATATGCTCTGTTTCTTAAGCATCAAGTTACTAAAAAAATATGGCGTTTGTATATGCTCTGTTGTTCGATAGGCGTCTCAAAAAGGTCAAGTTGGTATTGCTTTGAACGCGGCTTGGAACTTGCCATATACAGAATCACCGGAGGATAGATCGGCTGCGGCACGAGCCATGGCCTTCACATTTGACTACTTTATGGAACCGCTTGTGACGGGTAAATACCCGGTTGATATGGTCAACAACGTAAAAGGTGGTCGCTTACCTACATTCACTGCACAACAATCTAAGATGCTGAAAGGCTCATATGATTTCATTGGCATCAATTATTACTCTTCCACTTACGCAAAGGATGTTCCCTGCTCCACCCAAGATGTTACAATGTTCTCTGATCCTTGTGCCAGTGTCACAGGTATTTCTTTTTCTTAACCACTATAAACTAAATTACGAGTCTGACTTGTATTTTTGAATCAGGTGTAAGAGAAGGGGTTCCCATCGGTCCAAAGGTACTTGGCTAGACTCATATAAAACGTTGCAACGGTTATTAAATATTTATGAATTTGCTCAATCTAAAAACTATGTACATGATCTTATTATAGGCTGCATCAGATTGGCTTTTAATATATCCAAAGGGAATTCGTGATCTCGTTCTTTATGCAAAATACAAGTTTAAGGATCCTGTCATGTACATAACCGAAAACGGTAACTCACACAAACAACAGCTTCAGTTCTTGATATATCTTCTTTTGGTTTCATCCTAATATGTTGTACCAATCTTTGTAGGGAGAGATGAATTCAGTACCGATAAAATCTTCCTTAAAGATGGTGATAGGATTGATTACTACGCTAGACATCTCCAAATGGTCCAAGACGCTATCTCGTAAGCATCCTTTTATTATCTAATATGTTAAGAATCCTCCTACAGCTGTCACGCTACATAATCAATCATACACATTTATGTAATTCTGTTGTGAATGCTTTTCTTACTGGCAAATTTAGGGTTGGAGCAAACGTGAAGGGATTTTTCGCATGGTCGTTGCTAGACAACTTCGAGTGGGCAATGGGATACACAGTCCGGTTTGGGCTGGTTTACGTGGATTTCAACAATGGAAGTAAGAGATATCCCAAGAAATCAGCTCAGTGGTTCAAAGAATTGTTAAATGAAAAGAAAAAGAATTGATGATTACATAAAGATGGCGTTTATAACAATGACAATTGAGAGATTTATAATTTTTCCATCTTTGAAATAATGATAATGGTTTAGCTATTTTAACAATCGAACCGGATTGATGTATTACTCGATGTTATTATACCATCTTTCGATATATAAGGAAAATTATTACTAAATTCGTTGAAAATTTATAAAAGTGAGAAATGTGAAAACGATATAGGCATAGTTTGTAACATCTACAAGTTTCAGCTTTCTATCAATTTGAGAAAAAATAAGTTGGATCTTTAATTTTTTTTAAAGAACAAAATGGATAAGAGGTGCACTGTTTCATCCTCCTTTTGATTATCTCGTTTTCAACGATGATCATTTGTGGTATTATGAGTTGGATTATTTGGAAATTTTATATTTTCTTTCAAGATTGTGAATTTGTGATGGTTCCTTTATTGATGCATGATAGCATGTGTGAAGTTGACAGTAATGCTATAATGTGTTAACAATTATTCGCGTCGATGTGTAATATTCTCAATTTTACGCATTCAAATAGAATGCCCAATAAATATGATAGCATCTCCGATCCACTTGTTTTTTTTGGGGTCTAGCTCCCATTCCCTTAGATGACAAATTGGCATCTTTCTTTACTTGAATCAACTTGAACCGAAATGCTAATAAGTAGCTTACTTCATTTCAGGATATACGAGTGAACTAGTGAAGTTAAGCTTCAACTCTTTTCACTAATTTCTCAAGGTTTAGATACATATTTTCCCACACTAATTAAGTATCCACTATAATCCTATTTCCTTAACAAATAACGACCCCACCCCGCTATAATTCGAAGAAAAGTAATTCTCTGTGTGCGCCGCTTGACTAAAAGTAAAGCATAAGAGTTCAAAACTAGACTATTCTCTCTTGCGTGCTTTTGCAACAAGCCAACAACTAACAAGAGGTCAGTAAAGGAGACTATGCGCATATATAGTCTGAATCCAAATACTTACAGTACTTGTCCACAATTTTATGAGCATCCCAATATCGGTATCAATTAAACAATGGGTCAGAGAAACTATGCAGTGCTTTGATAACATGACATTCGATTAACTTTCTATTACTTGAATCATTATCAAAAATTATTATCAGCTGGGCCTGGGTCTAATGGGTTAAAACTTTACCAATTTGACAATGCCCAACATATAGGTTAAAGGTCACTATTCTTTCTTTTTTTTTGGGATAAAGGTTGTGGTCACTGGAGAGTAGAGACGTATAGTACGAACTTATGAATGAAGACATGATTGCGACCATACAAACTAATTACATTATATGTTCTATGCAACATACACTGCCTGCATGTGTAAAGCTTCTCATGGCACGGGCCAACGTGGAGTGCAAATGCTAATATATATTTTTTTTATAGAAAATGCTAATATTCAGAGATTAATTCAACAAGAAATAAAAAATAGTAGCTTTAGAATGTAAAAAAACTGTCAGGAATTATTTAAAATAATTTTTCTATTCACATTACCAATATCATATTATATATAGCTGTATAAAATTCAAGACACGTACGGTGTTCATCCACCAATAAGTTAAAAGGAACAATATATGGATATTCAACTGCAGAATAATCACATTCTTTCATATTTTTATGTTTTCACATGGCATTAATCTTTGAATTTTTTTTTGGAATTAGAGGTCTTTGATAAGCATTACAAAAATTTCAGAGACTAAATTCAGAAGAAATCCAAGAAATGAAAGCTTGTTTTTAATTTCAATAACTAAAACTCCAATTCCTTTGGAAATAAAGAAAATTGTAATTCCAAATCAGAAAGAAAATAACGAATTTTACATCTCAGCGGCCACGATATCATCAAATTCCGTAAAAGGAAACGCCAGCTTTTTTGAACGTGAAAGATGTAAGCGGCGCAGTGAGTTTTACATGCTAAAAGACAGGACAATGAACATAGTTAAATATCCATACCACGTTCAATCTCCACTTTTCCAAATAGAAACAAACATACATGCATAGAAGAAACACACATATTCATATAGATTTGAATGTAAGCTGTAATCCCGACTACGTTCAAACATGAAGATGAACATAAGCTAAGAATATGGTCGAATTTGAGGGTACAAGAAGAGGAAACCAAAATTGAATTCTCTTCTTAATTACCATAATTTTCTTACAAACGGTAAATCATTGTTTAATCTTAAGTACAGTAAAACCTCTATAAATTAATAATGTTGGGACTAAAACATTTTATTAATTTATAGTGATATTAATTTATCTATAAATTAATAATTATTATTTTATAGTGTAAATTAATAATTATTATTTTATAGTGTAAATTAATAATTATTAATTTATAAATATATTTTTAATTGTTTATTTTTTAAAAAATTATGAATTGGAACAACTATAGCAAAATAAGATTAAACTTTCGGATGTTATAAATTTTATGGTTTAGGAATTGAACTTGTAATATTTAGAAAGCACTATTTACAATAAATTACAAATATTATAGACAAATTGACTTATACACATGAGACACATAAATTCAAATCTATGAATAATAATATCAATTCTCCTATTTTAATAATCTGTCAAATTATCAAATTGTAAATGATGCATATCTAAGAATTAAAACTTTAAATTTTAATTATTTGTATGACATGTTATAAAATATTTTAGAGATATCATTATAGGTTGAAAATACAACATTACAATTGTTCTATAGAATTGAGCTTTAGGAGAAACATACACTATTATATCAGTATATATATATATATAAATTTACATAATTATTAATTTATGATATTATTGGGACCATATTTTATAAGGAGATTTCGAAAAAATTATTATCTTATTATCTTATCGAATATTGTTAATTTTTACACTGGTCCGACTTGGAACCAGCAAAATTTATTAATTTATAGTGTTTATTAATTTATAGAATATTAATTTATAGAGGTTTTACTGTAAGTTACTTTTGGATCTTACATACTTATATATGACTAATAAGGATATACCTTTCCACGTAGACCAACAACGTCACGAGGCGAAGCTCTCTCTATATATATGAGAAGAGAAACGCTTCGTTTGTCCTAACTACAAATCTTAGCTTTGAACAGTTCGAGGAAAATACATTAATCTTCAAATCAAAACTCATACAAAAAGAATAATATGAAGGTGCATTTTTTCATCCTCCTTATAATACTCTCATGGTTGTCGAAGAAGATTACTTCATCTAGAGTACTCGATCGTCATGATTTTCCGGATAATTTTGTTTTTGGAACAGCTGCATCGGCTTTTCAGGTAATATTTTAGTTTGGTAATATACGACTTTTAAAAGAATTATTATAAAACGGCAATTCGTTACGGAAGTTGTGAGACGTTGACAAATTATGCGGAATCTAATTCGTACGTACTTTATAGATCTAATTCCCGTTACATATTAGTCACTGAATTAGTAGTAGTCCACATTGAATGAATCTTCTGACTT
>NC_025690.1:24494994-24496435 GCF_000633955.1 Camelina sativa
TCACTGAATTAGTAGTAGTCCACATTGAATGAATCTTCTGACTTTGAGAAAATTAATCGTAGCGAGATAGTGACTAATCATCTTTCTTTCACCCTTGAAACTTATAAACGCAACGCAAGCACTAATGTAAATGTTATGTGATCGTGTTATACAGGAATTAAGCCTTTTGCAACCATGTTTCATTGGGACACACCACAAGCCCTTGAAGATGCTTATGGCGGATTCCTTGGTGACGAGATTGTGTAAGTCCTCTTAGTGGACTATCTATCTATCTATAATCAAGTTTTACTAGCCATTACAATTAACAATACAGTTCATACAGTGGCCAACAGAATTGTTAATTTAATTTAATTTTTGTTTTGTAATGAAACAGGAATGATTTCCGTGATTATGCGGATGTTTGCTTCAAGAGTTTTGGAGATAGAGTGAAACATTGGAAATCCACAGTACATATTTCTTTTTATAGTAAAATATTAACATTATATTATATGTGTATCGTGCATGACATTTTATGTTTATTGGTCAGGATGACGTGGCACTTATGAAAGAAATAGGGCTGGACTCATTTAGGTTTTCGATTTCTTGGTCAAGAATACTACCACGTATGATCTTTTTTTAAACAGTAATTAAAGTCGTTGTGTTTACTCGTTACGTAGCCGTGATTTCTAGCGATAGTTATTTTTGGTTAATTATAGTTGTTAGCACGTCAATGACAAATAACGAAACCAATTTGGTCCAATTTAGGAGGTAGGATTGCTGGAGGCGTAAATCAGGCGGGAATTAACTTCTACAATCATCTCATCAATGAACTCATTTCAAATGGTTAGTGCATTTATATATCTAAACTGCGTTTTTAGATCATATTTACTATTATTAAATTTTGCGATAAATATTAATTTTAATCCTAAACTACAACGTTAACACCATATTATCATTCCTTTTTATCACAATATTATTGTGTGTGTGTTTTTTTTTGGGTGCAAATATCACAGTATTATTGTGTAAAAACAGGTATAAGGCCTCTCGTTACTCTGTTTCATTGGGACACACCTCAGGCACTTGAAGATGAATATGGCGGATTCTTAAACCCCCAAATTGTGTAAGAATCTACAAAATAAACTATTATTACATATTGAAGTAAAATAAAATATGGATCTGATTAAAAATTTGGGATTGAACAGGCAAGATTTCCTAGAATTCGTTGATATATGTTTTAAAGCGTTTGGAGATAGAGTGAAGGAGTGGATTACAATCAACGAGCCTAACATGTTCGCAATGTTAGGTTATAGTGACGGTAAAAATGCTCCTGGTCGTTGTTCTAGCTATGTCCAAAACTGCACGGTTGGAAACTCAGCCACTGAACCTTACCTCGTGGCTCATTACTTGATCATTTCTCATGCTGCTGCAGTCCAACTCTACAGAGAGAAGTATCAGGTTCCTT
>NC_025690.1:24497178-24548634 GCF_000633955.1 Camelina sativa
GGGATTGAACAGGCAAGATTTCCTAGAATTCGTTGATATATGTTTTAAAGCGTTTGGAGATAGAGTGAAGGAGTGGATTACAATCAACGAGCCTAACATGTTCGCAATGTTAGGTTATAGTGACGGTAAAAATGCTCCTGGTCGTTGTTCTAGCTATGTCCAAAACTGCACGGTTGGAAACTCAGCCACTGAACCTTACCTCGTGGCTCATTACTTGATCATTTCTCATGCTGCTGCAGTCCAACTCTACAGAGAGAAGTATCAGGTTCCTTTGTTTTAAAACTTTTTGTTTTGGATTTGTAAGGTTTTTTATTAATTTGTTCTATAAATAAATTTGATTAATTGTTGACTAAAGTAGTATTAGTGTTTTTGCAAGAAAAAAAATATATAAATTGGCTTAAATCATATTCAAAACGATACCACTATCACAAAAGAAAAAAAAAACTTTTTAAAATTCTTTATATCGTTTAAAGCAGAGATTTCATGGAGGAACCATTGGATTGAGTATTCAAACATATTGGATGATTCCGAAATATAACACTCCTGCTTGTAGAGAAGCTGCCAAAAGGGCTCTTGACTTCCTCTTCGGATGGTAATTTATTTTCCTTTTTATGCAGATTTTATCATCTTTAATTTTCTCTATAAATGAAAATGAGACCAGATACAGATCTCACTCAATATAACTTGTAACGTGGGTCGGTTTACACCTATGTATGTATATGTGGGTGTGATAGGTTTGCTGATCCGATCACTTACGGAGATTATCCAAAGATAATGAGAGAGTTGGTGGGAAATAGACTCCCAAAATTTACAAAACAGCAGTCAGAAATGGTGAGAGGATCCTTTGACTTTTTTGGAATCAACTATTACACTTCAAGATACGTTGAAGATGTTATCTTCTACGCTAACACCAATCTCAGTTACACAACGGACAGTCGCGTCAATCAAACAAGTAACAAAAACAAATTACTTACCAAATTATCTTCACCAATAATTTAAAATCTTTGTTTAAAATGTATTGTTGTAAATTACAGCGGAGAGAAACGGAATTCCGGTGGGTGAACCGGTAAGATTTTTTTCTTCCTCGTAGACTGAATTAAGTTTTGTTTTGTTTTTTTCTTTTCTTTGACTGATGTAAGTTATATAGAGTAAATTACGTTAATTGATCATAGATTTTTAAATTTAAAATTTTCAGACGAGTGTAGATTGGCTCTTTATATGCCCAAAAGGGTTTCAAGACCTTCTATTATACGTTAAGTCAAAGTATCAAAACCCAGTAATCCTCGTCACCGAGAATGGTTGGTAAATTTTCTTTACGTTTTTGGGTACGTAAATGGGGTTATATATAGGTAACGTGTATAAGGTCTAGCAATGAGGCAACATTATAGCCGTTTAATAATTTCCACTTGGCACATACAGTATATTGCTTAATAGCTATATATACATCTACATGACTACATATAGTGTTAATGTATATATAAGAAAAGTTACTTTATGTGTTTTCTATTTTCTTGTGGTTTTCACGATTTTTAGCTTTTTTAATTAATCAATAAATTAATTTGTTAGATCGGATCAACTGGTAAAAGCACATTTATTGCAATTTTTTAGTATTGAGTTATGTAATTTATTATTGTGGCCCTAATCATTCTGAGATATTATTCGACTTACTGTTTCTTTGGCTGCTTACGTACTTGACTAGGAATGCCTAGCGACAAGTCATTGTCCTTAAACGAAGCTCTAAATGGCGAGGAAAAGATCAAATATCACCAACTCCATCTCTCTGCTCTTCTAGATGCAGTCAGGTTAGTATTCTAATTCTTCATATACAAACTATATTTCAAATAGGATCCAAAAAGATCTGTCATGATATTAAATTTTTTAATAATGTAGTTGTTTGATGTCTTTTTTTTTTTTTGGAAACATTAAAACAGTCAAGGTGCAGATGTGAGAGGATATCATATATGGTCATTAATGGATGATTTCGAGTGGCAGTTTGGTTACAAATATAGATACGGACTGGTCTACGTTGATTTTCAAGATGGACTTCAACGATATATCTCAAGAGTTCTGCTCTTTGGTACCATCGGTTTCTCCTATCCAACTCGTCCTCTTCTTTAATGGACTAGTAGCGAGTAATAATATTTAATATGTTAAATTTATTCAACTTTGTTATATGTATTCCTAAAAATAAAACAAAACATGTAACTCGAACGGTGTTTATCCAAGACTGGGACACGTAATCACTTACATTAAAATAAAACAAAAACAAAAATCGACGACGAAAGATGACTCTCATTCGACACTCCACGTCATCAGGTTGATGCTATAGTGATCAATATTTGAATCTCTAAATTAACACAGAGCCAAATTACAGCAAACGCAAGTTAAGAAAAAAATATGATTGTACGTTATAACGGCAACTTTTTATGACCGTTGTTATCAAATTTCCTTTTTAATATGTTTGACTAATTTCCTTTCTTAATAATATAAATATAAAAATAGAAAATTTCCTTTTTGTTGAATAACCTAACCTTTCTATATAAACAAAACCCTCACCTCGCTTGTCTTTAAGAAATCATAATTCTTCAAAAGCAAAAAAAAAAACACCTTGTTCTTCTTTTTCTTTGGAGTCTCTGTTTCATCTTGAGCAAGTAGTGCTAATGTTTTACAGAGAGCACTCACCCGATCTCGAGACCATCAAACTCGATGACCATCTGTACCAAAACCGTGGGAACTGTTACTCGTCTTTGATCACACGATCGATCAATGATCTCGACACCGTTCTTATTCCGAGGTGATGACGCAACCCATGGATGATGGATGCATGCATCATACGCGCCGTTGTTACGAGAGCCAGGTTAGTTGCTTCTGAAACAACGATTCGATCGTCATTATTCCTATTTGATCTGATCTCGCAACTTTGGATTTATAATTTAAGTCTAACTTGCTTTGCCTGCTGACGAAAAAAGTATCTTCGGGCTCTCTTGTAGTTTTTACGGAATTGACATAATCTATTTTATTTTTCTTTTAATTATATTTCTTAATTTTAACCTTTAGTTTTCTTGTAACTGTATGTAGGTTCCTATTCTTGATACGCCAAGTCTGTGGGTGCAGCGCAAGACTGTTTGGTTTCGTGGAACGATATACAGAAAGACATGGTAACGAATTCTATGCTCTGCTTTTCTTTTACAAATTTTATTTAATAAGCCTACAGATATTAATGGTTTTAATATTAATATTAATGGTTGTTATTTTAATATTTGTAAGAAAATGGTTTTCAGTTTCAGATTTTTAAAAAATAATTTCAAAATTAGTGTTTTCAAAAAATCGTTTTTATTTGATAATGTTTTTAATTATAAAATATATAAATAAAACACTAAAATGTTAAATTTCATTCTTGTGAAAACAAACCAGACTGGGCATCCCGTCCATAGGTCTCCTTTGGTCCGTTAGAGGTGTTCTAAGTTCAATCCGTTTTCACATAATGTGAATTCAACACTTAAGTTTTGATTTTCACATTTTTAACGAATATGTAAACAGTTTTGATTAACTAAGATTCTATACAAAATATTTTTATTTCAAAATAAAACTAAAGTGTTAAATTTCAATATCGTTGAAACAAACTGGACTTGACATCCCGTCTTTAGACTTCTTTTGGTCAATTAGAGGTGTTAAGTTCAATTCGTTTTTACATTATGTGAATTTAACACTTAAATTTAATTTTTCGGATTTATAACTAATATGTAAAACTGTTTGGATATAACTAAGATTTTAACTATACAAAATAAATATATTTAACAAAACTAAAGTATCAAATTTTAATATTATGAAAAGAAGCCCTTATCTGGGAGTAAATGGATATGAAGAGCACAAATTATCACAAGAAACATAGTAACAGCCTTCATCGATCTAGCCATATATATTAAGCTCAGTTACTTATTTTTGTCATAAACAAATTATTTTTTTCACAAAAATAAAATAACACAAATCTTAGTCGAAAATGAAATGTTCTCGTAGCCAGATGGGTCCAAGTAGATGGATATTTTGCATGGTCATTGTTGGATAATTGGGGGTATGAAATACGATATGGATTGTTCTGCGTAGACTATACGAAGGTGGGCTTAAGCGATATCCTAAAATGTCAATAATGTGTTTCAAAGATTTTTTGAAGAAAAAAGAAGAAGACATGATGAAAAAACCGAGATTGAAAAGGATTAAAATTCCAGAACTTTGAAGCTAATCAACAGCTGAGTGCTTACTGTATTAAGCATGGTTTTTTTTGTTGGGTATCGAAAGAGTGTTTCTCCTGTTTACGATATACAGTTTCAAGTTTCAACAATCGAAATAAAATAAGATTTTGATAAATTATCGAATTTTTAGAGTTTTGTTCTACTAAAAAAAATCATCAAATAGATTCGAAAATAGCCTAATAATATCTATGTCAGTTGATCGATGACGGTACATGGTTTTAAACTTTTAATAGTAACAACGGTTTAGCTTTTAACCAACTGATTTAGATCAGAATTATAAAATAGGAATTATTATAAACTATTAAACTCTACTGTAGCAAAATAAAAGAGGTACGTACTGCTACAAATACAAAGCAATAAAGAAAGCACATGGGAAGTAAAGGGAAGACAAAGGCCACATGCCATAATTCTAGTGTTTGTTCCCTCTCTACTAGTCCTCAACTCTTCTTGTTGCCATCTTTATTTCTCGCTCTCTTCTCTTATCTTCTTCCTGTTCTTTATGTTTTTACTAGCCAAGAAAATTTTAGACATTTTTCAAAGTGTTATTCTAAATACGGGACTAACGGTTGATGATACATTTGAAAATTGTATCGAACGTCCTTTCCATATGTTGCACAAATCGCTCTTGGTGTCCCGTACGTCTTAAGCTACTAACATTTCCTTTTAACAAACAAACAAAAAGCTATTAACATTCACCTCTTTAGGATAATTTGACCAAGTACTGTACTTTCTAGTAAATTAAGTAAAATAAGATATACAATACGTTTCATCCGGATTGATATTCGATTCAAACCTTAGATCGACTAACAGAGTCCAGGTTCCTAGTTGGTAATTAATGATATGGATAAGACATTGTCGTCGGCTTTAAATGGGCCATAAACCCATATGTGAGAGACTTCTTCATGTGAGCCATCAAATTTGGGGGCACCCTTTGTTTTTCTTTCTTTTACCTTTTTTCTCCTTTGATGCTGTTTACCATGAATTCAGACTTTTCGGTGTTGACCTTTTTATGTGTTTAAAGTCAAGGGGCTTAATTGGCTTTTTCTAAACAAGGATAAAAACTGGAGAAAATATTTGGAAAACGATGGATGATGATGATGATGTGGTTGGCCACTAAGTTTGGCCAAATCGGCGTTTGTTAATGTCTTTGGTTCCCATATGATTGGCGTATTGTGAAGGAGACCAAAAGACCAAACCTTATAAATCTGTTTTGGTCCAGCTTATATAAAACTGGTCTATCGCATTAATTACTTTTGCCTACTTAACAAGGCACCTTGTGGGGATCTTATCGACCTTCAATCGGACACAATATACTTAATCCATTCCCTTAGAATAGATCATACAAATGTGATTATATTTTTCCAATAATGTCCAAGTCTATATAATCATTTGATAATAAATAGTTTTATTCAATGGTTCGATCTTGTCCAACCCGATAAAAATTGAAAAATGTAGTTGTAAATTTAAGCATGCATAAAATAACAGAGCGAGAGTCATCTGCAAGACTGCAATACGATTCAATTGATTTTGTTGGATTAATTAGAACATTAGTACGCACTACGTAAGTGTTTGGCTAGTCGAATCCATCATCTTCTCATCAATAACCCAAAGATGTCTTATGTTATTTATATTAATTTCAAAACATGAGAAAGTGATCACCTTACCTTGCGATAGGGATAAGAGAACAGAGTGCTCAGTTTTTCTCACATGAGGATGGTCCCATCATGTTTTCACATAGTTTATTGAAACTTGGACCATCAACGTCTCTTCGTTATGATATCATTATTAAAAATTTAATTATCCTTTTCTACGAACGAATTGAAACTTTGGATCTTGGGTTTAGTGGAAGGCCTTATCATAATTATTTTAGTTCATTAGAGTAATGATATCAAGAGCGCACAAAACAAATAATTTCCCCTTTTCTAGTTTTACCTACATAGATCGTGTTTACTTGATTTTCAAGTTCCAAGTACCTTTCCACTTTTATTTTATTTTTATAGCTTGTTTAATACTTCAGAAAACTAAGCATGTGTCATCTCCAAAAGCTGCGAATCTAAACTTGTCACGAGGCAAATTTCCACACATCCACAGAACATAGTAAACACGCAAGTACATTAGTGTTTCATACGCAAAAAAACATCTCCAGTCTCAACTATGATTGCAATAAGTGAAGCTAATAATGCACTCTGTTATTATTTTACCCAATGGAAGCAATGTGTGTATATATTACCAAGACTTGAAAATCAAAGTCATTATTGCATCATTATAGTTTTTTGTTTGTAACGTAAGAAAAAAATAACACCTTAACACGAACGAGTTATCTTTTTCATCCCTTTTTCTAATAAGTTGTGTTGAAATTTACTTTAAAACTTTTAGTTGCCTACATTTTTCTTATAAGAATGCCAATTAGTCTCATATCATTTACCGATCTATATGAATAATGGTTAATCTATTATATATTATTTTTTTGTTCGGTTTTCTAACAATAGAAAATGTCTACTGATCCTCCCAAATATTACTTGTAAAAACATCAATATCTTTTGAGTTTTGAGATACATATATAATATTGCTATATCAATACTGCTTGTAAGTAGCCGTAGAATTTGTCGATCTTAGTAAGCCGTCTGCATATTGAACAAAGTATACATATATCATGATATATTAATTAAACAACTTGTGAAACTACTGTATCTTTCTTAATGATAATCTTGGCGATATAAAATTGAGGAGATAGGTTGTTCTAATAAGAAAGTCTCAATTAGAGGTTTAACCATAAAAAAAAAAGGCCTTTATGGTGGTTCAACTCCTGGTTGTCATCGATATGTTCCATCGTCAATGCCTCAACGCATCAAGCCAAGGGAGATTAATAATCCTCCAAGTACTTAATTAGTATCTAATCTAAACGCAATTAATTATTTACGAAACTAATAATTCTTAACCAAGTTGATGTACCAACCAATAGCGACATCTCTCAGCATGCATCTTTGTTAATCTTATACTTGTTATTCATTTTTACCCCAAAACTTAGTAGATTATTCTGAAATATATATATATATGTATATATATAATATAAACCAGTATGGAGACGGATTAGATGACTTAATCGTTTATGGAAATTAAATTGTAAGAGAAAAATACACCAACTATCGTCACCAAATCAAGAACAAACATTATACTAACTATGATAGTATTAGCAGTTGTTAAGGTAATTAAAGTTGTTAAAAGTGACGACTGAATGTAGAAATGAAAGAATTAGTTAGTATGATGATTAAGACAGCATCGTCCTTATTGCTGAATGATTAGGGGTTGTCTGTATTATGTAACTAATTAAAACCTCTGGAATTTTCTGTAGGTAATCAGTATACCAATTATGTTTAAGAGACAACGACATTGTACTAGCTTAGCTAGTCAACTAGTCATCATTGGACTCAAAAATGATATAGAGCATTAGTTTGATGAGTTTAATACTTACTACAAAAATATCTCTAAGATTATGGCATTCTGCTAATAGTCGCTTATTAAAAGTATTTTAAAAGTAATAACATATATTTAAGTTTTCGTTGGATTCGGTTCACTCAATTCGTGTTATAGTTTCCAAAAATAGAGGATATGAGTGTAGGTTTTTTTTCTTTCTCTTCAAACTAATGCTCAGAAATGATATAGAACATTAGTTTGATACTCAAATATTTGAAATTTGGTTCGAATATTGGTTTTTCCTTCGATCAAGCTTTTACACACCGATAATTTTGATTAAAATTCATTTTGGACGTACATGTAACATTATAAGCATTCATGTCTATGTAACGTTACATTAATTATTTCATATTGTAAATTCCAGCTGAGTTACATATAAATTATCATATCGGTTATTTTATATTTTTTATGCACGTAGGTCCAACTTCATTGCCGTCAAAAATGGATGATAAAATTCTTATAATTATTGAGCAAGTTCTTGATATTATTATTCTTGTACATATAACGTTAACTGAGAATAATTCCATCCATAAATACTTCGAGAATAGATTATTCTGCCCGATTAATAAATTCTATACAGTATATGGCCATATGACATATGGGACTCGGTATTTTTAGAATCTCAAGGAAGAATAACACTATATATGCTCTAATGCATTGGTTTTTAATATACAAAAGAATAAAATAAAATTTCTCTGTGTATTTATTGGATATGAAAACGGTAAAAGGGGGAACGTGAGGGCAGATCTAATAACACAGTAGCACATGAAATCGAGATTAAACAATCGATATAACAATTGATATTATGCTGTATAAATCTTACGGTAAGATTCGCATTTTGTTGTAAGTCGAGTCGAAGAAGTGTTGCAACGTGATGACATTCTTAAACTCCACTATTCCGATGGTTCCCTACATTTCCGACGAATAATTTATAATCGTAATATTCTATGAATACGCCTATATATTCTTTTCTTTTTTTCATCAACTTCGAATAATGTCATTTGGATAAGGACGAAAGAAGCATGAAGTAAGAATTCGTCTTCATCTCTCACATCACCACCCAAATACTAAACAAATAAATTATATTATTGATCATATTATTGGTTGTTTTGTTTTCATTCCCTTGTTTCACCAAGTTTGAGCATCCCAAGTTTCATATAAGACGCAATTAATATATAATTATTATGTGAACTCATACAAAATATATATTCGTTTCGGAAACTAGTATACTCATTAACCATACAAATTTTGTCTTTTCTGAAAATTGATCTATATAGTTTTTAATCATAATATGTTTACTTTTAGACTTTTAGTTAATACTATATAAGTTCAATAATAAAAATATATTTTCAAATACATTATACTGTCTATACTTTTAAAAGAAATTTTTATATTTATAAATCGAAAATATCAACAATAGCTCGTATATCGTTGTATTACTTCACAGTTGACACTACGTTACCACATCCAAATATGAGGTACTCAGATTAATTACAACCTTTGCGACAAAAAAAAAGGATTAATTACATCCTCTTTCTCCATGACTACATTACTAGCTTGTCTAATTGGTTACATTAAAGATTTTACATTATTGTATATTTTGTATAGAAGAAGCATGAGAATTGTTATTATTAACTTGGTCAGCGTCTGAAAGTGTGTATGGTATATTGTTATAATTGGCTTTATATTGACGTACGTATACTCTTAATTAGTTTTTTAAGCAGTACTTAATTATAGCTATTATAAAATGGGATAGTCAGACACTAAGGACAGACAGATCTAGCAAGGCCAAACGATGATGATAAGCCATCTAATAAGTAATACTACTAGTTAATTAAATTTCGTTTTCAGTAACCAAACCAGAATATTCAAGTCCACACGTAATACATAATAATACTATTGTATCCTTGAACTCTTCAAACTTCTACATCATATGATGTTTACAAGTTGCTAATATATAGAATATTAAAAAAAAAAACAAAAACTCTGGACTCATTTGTTTTCTTTGTAAAGAGTAAAGACTTTTACACTTTTTAAGTCTTTAGGATGTGTAAAGAATAATTAAGGATGTAATTCGGTACAAACGCAACAACCACGTTTTTAATCATCTGTTTAATTAGAGTATTTGTTTTGTTCCACTTTCAAATTTGTCGATTATACCATATAGTGCAACTGAGGTAAAACAATAAATTCAGTCGCATTTTGAAAAGAAAAAAAAAATTGATATTGCTTAAAGGAATTAATTACACAAACTATAATATATTCTTTTTTTACCGAATTATATACTATCATATTTTATCTAAAAAACTACTACTTGAGATGCTGAAAAAACTAGTTGAAGTGCTTCTGATATAATTTTAAATTGCCCACTCAGCGTAAGATATATATATATACATATGCTCTTGAACAATGGAGGATTAAGTTAAGTATAGTATTGTTTTTTTTTTTTTAATTCTTTTTTAACGAATATAGTCAGGAAAACAAAAATAATTCGCATCAATCTCTATGTTTTTTGGTTAATAAGAATATTGGACAGTGAAAAAGTCATACTTTAATTTTTCCATACTATATGCATACTCCATCGACTAGTCAGTCGTCTTGAGATGTGCGAGTGGCGCATTTGTACACGTGTCACATGCTAAGACGTTTAGTCGATCCGACGTGGACGAGAATACCGATGTGTCAAGTGGATTCCAGCTGGCATCTACTTTGATAAAGAGTTGGATATGACTTGTAAAGTAATCCAACAATTTTTTTTTTTTTTTAAAACAACTTAGTATAAATTACCTTAATAACAACATGTGTCCCTAGCATATATGTAGCTTACTTTGTTTGTAAGATGTCGCAATAAATCCAATTTTGTTAAGTAAAAAACTCTTATCTCATTCTTACGTGTATAGCGATAACTCACTTGTAGATAGATCTTCAGTTGTTTACCAAACTTAGACAATTTACTACTACTAGCTAATCATTTTCATTAAGGGTATATATTCGAGGAGCCAAAAGAATTATATTTCTATTTCCTTTTATAGTATAAATTTTAAATGAATTGATTAGGTATAGGTCGTGTATTAGGAGAAGTGTATATACACAGGCTGTCGTCTGAGCTTTATATACCTTTTGTTCTTCGAATGATGCAAAATAAACAGCTGGCCGTATCGCAACAAGACACTGTCATCGTTGTTGGTGTACGCAAAGGATAATACACATTTTTGTGTTTCTAACTTTCCATTCGTAATAATGGTTCTTTTAATTATTATCCTTTGACGTCAATTTAAATTGGTTAACAAAAAAACCGATTAACCAAACATCAAATAAATTATACTAATATATAGAACAATGATGTGATTTGTCACCCTATTCGTCCTACGATTATAATTGGTTAACAAAAAAAAATGATTGTACACTATGAGTTTGAATGGTAATTGAGGTCACGGTGACCAAATCCATCTGCGCTCTGGACCGCTCCATTTTTAAAGCGGATTACAGACTGTTGCGGACCAACTCTATTTGTATGTAAAAGCGGTCCGCAGTTGGTCCGCTGCAGTCTTGTCTTTGCTTTATTTGTATCGTACCACTGCAGACTATATTTGCTGAATGGTAAATAAAAAGCGGTTCAGTCTAGTGATAAATTTGTCCACCCCAACCACTACAACCATTTACACCCTATATCATTGGCATTTGGTCACTATCCTAAAAACTGGTAGATACTTGTAAAGCAATATAGAAAACATTTTGTATACTCTTCATTTTATTTTCTATAAATATTGATAGGTCATTAAAAACCCTATTTAATTTATCCAGAATAATTCATTATTCGTAGGAATTAAAAAAAAATCATGGACCTACCTAAAACTTCCAATAACTCTATTATTTCCCTTTATTATATAACACATAAATAAAAAGAATTAAAAAACGCATTTAAAATCCTATTAATCACGGTTTTTTTTAAAATCTTCATACACACTTTTGCTAATCACAGTCAAAACAATTTAATAATTTTTAATTAAGTAAAAAGTTAAACAAATTCAAAATAAAAACTGCCATGTGGTATCTTCTTCTTCTTCTCTGTTTCTTTCTCTCTCTCTCTTCCTTTAAGAACGCGTTGCAGACTTTGATCAGACTTCGCGTTCCCGCCGCCCATCTCTTTCTCTCTCACACGTTTCTTTTTTTTTGTCTCTCTCCCTAATTAATCGGCGTAGCTGTGTGACCCGATCAACATTGCAAATTTCTCAACTTTAAACCTCTCTTTCTTTCAAAAACCCAAATCACAAGATTTCTTCAAACACTCTATTTTTTTTTCTCTTCTATGGCGTTATCGAAAAATAGTAACAGCAGCAACAACAATAAGAAGAATGTTTCGTACATCTCAGTCCCTTCTCAGATCATAAACTCATTATCTTCTTCCTCTTTACAATCCCTTCTTGTTTCTCCCAAGAAATCATCATCAAGAAGCAGCAACACCAACAGATTCAGCTTCTCTTACAGAAACCCTAGGATCTGGTTCTTTACTCTCTTTCTCTTCTCACTCTTTGGTATGTTGAAACTCGGATTCAACGTTGACCCAATCTCTCTCCCTTTCTCACGTTACCCTTGTTCGACTAATCAACCATTAAGCTTCGACGGTGAGCAGAGAGCTGAATCTCATCTGGGTTTGGCTCTAAACTCGAATTCGTCTTCTGGGTATTCGAATTCGAGTGAGATTAGTCAATCAGACGGTGGGAAGAACGGGACTTTGTTAACTGAGGAAGGTGATTTCTGGAAACAACCTGATGGGTTAGGGTTTAAGCCGTGTTTGGGATTTACAAGTCAGTATAGAAAAGATAGCAATTCGATTTTGAAGAACAGATGGAAGTATCTTCTTGTCGTTGTCTCTGGTGGGATGAATCAGCAAAGGAATCAGATTGTTGATGCTGTTGTCATCGCTAGGATCCTTGGAGCTTCTCTTGTTGTTCCTGTTTTGCAGGTGAATGTCATCTGGGGAGACGAAAGGTATAATACTTAAAAAACTCATTATTTCTGAAACAAGAGGTTATGATAATGTGAAGTTGTTGATCTAATTGTCTTGTTTGTTTGTTGCAATTTTAGTGAATTTGCGGATATATTCGATTTGGAGCATTTCAAGAATGTGTTAGCGGATGATGTCCATATAGTTTCGTCTTTACCTTCTACTCATGTAATGACGAGACCTGTGGAAGAGAAGAGAACTCCACTTCATGCTTCTCCTCAATGGATCCGTGCTCATTACCTCAAGCGAGTAAGATCTCTTATAAAAACTATCTCTGATTGAATGTGTTTGTTTGACTATAGATTGAGATAATAATAGTGTTTCTTTCCTCTGTTTCTACAGATCAACAGAGAAAGAGTTCTACTTCTCCGTGGCCTCGATTCAAGACTCTCCAAGGACCTTCCTTCTGATCTTCAGAAACTACGATGCAAGGTAGCTTTCCAAGCGCTGAGATTTTCTCCGAGGATTCTTGAACTCGGTAACAAACTAGCTTCAAGGATGCGTAACCAAGGACAGTATCTCTCACTTCATCTAAGAATGGAGAAAGATGTTTGGGTTAGAACTGGTTGTCTCCCTGGTTTAACTCCCGAGTACGATGAAATAGTCAACAGCGAAAGAGAACGTCATCCCGAGCTTCTTACTGGTAGATCAAACATGACTTATCACCAGAGAAAACTCGCTGGTCTATGCCCTTTAACTGCTCTAGAAGTCACAAGGTATAATACCAACTAAAATCCACATGATCTTATTGCTTATGGTTAGACAATTCTGTATTTAACAGTCTTATTGCGATTCCACAGGCTGCTTAAAGCATTAGAAGCTCCAAAGGATGCGAGAATCTATTGGGCAGGAGGAGAGCCTCTAGGAGGGAAAGTGGTGTTGGAGCCATTAACTAAAGAGTTCCCTCAGTTTTACAACAAGCATGATCTTGCTTTACCCGGGGAGCTTGAACCATTCGCCAAGAAAGCTTCGGTTATGGCCGCAATCGACTACATTGTCTGCGAGAACAGTGATGTTTTCATACCGTCTCATGGAGGAAACATGGGACACGCGTTACAAGGGCAACGAGCTTACGCTGGTCACAAGAAATACATCACTCCAAATAAGAGACAGATGCTTCCTTATTTCATGAACTCGTCGCTTCCTGAATCGGATTTTAACAGGATTGTGAAAGATCTTCATCGAGAATCATTAGGACAGCCGGAGTTGAGAATGAGCAAAGCTGGTAAAGATGTTACAAAACATCCTGTTCCAGAGTGTATGTGCTCAGACCGACAACAACAACAACGGTAATCCAATGCTTAAGCTTTACAGGGGGGTTGGTCATTGTCACATTGTTGGTGGCTCGGAAGATTCAGATGACAGCCGATTTTTTCCCGATCACCGGAACTTTAGTGAGAAGACGATTCATAGTGGTGGTTCGTGCGATATTCTTTTAGTTCGGTCATTTTTTTTCAAATTATTGGGAGTAAATAACTGTTACATTTTTTTTTACGGTATACGTGGGAAGTAGAATAGTGAGAGGTTATATAAGATATGATTCTTTGATTCGATTTATTTTGGCTGTAATTATATATTACAGAGTTGTATACCGGTTCTTGCTTGTACTATATAAATAAAGCAACAGTTTATCATATTTGCTTATCTTTTTTTTTTTGTTGATTAATTCAGCTAACCATAGGTTTACACTTTACAAACTGCAAACATATTGAATGGGTCTAGGGATGTTAAAAAGGGTTTTATAAACCCAGCCCGGCCCGGCCGTGTACAAGCTCGGCCCTCCAAAAACCAATTTTGAATTTGGGCCCTACAAAACTAACACTAACGAGCCTAAACTCGGTCCAGCCCTGACCCTGCAATTATTATTTTGTTTTCTCTTCCTAAGCGTGTTATTTAATTATTGACGAGTTGAGTGATAAACTTTGTAGTGGTCGTGGAATCGAAGCCAGAGCCTTGGACTGTGTCTCTGCTATGCGATTATCTTCTCTGTTTTGGACTTCTTGAAGTTGAATCTAATAAGCCCTTAGATCTCAGGAAAATTCCTTATTCGTTCCCCAATCTCTTCTTTGGATTCGTTCATCTTTCAATTCTTAGTTCCTCCATCATCTCAATTAGAGCGAATTGATTTCTACGAAGATCGTGTGAGTGAATTGATTTTGAGAGGTCCGTCAATGGTGCTTGGGAGTTGGGAGGAAGAAAAAAAAATTGCCTAAAAAAAAACCTAAACTAAAACGTTGTCGTTTTCAAATAGAAGATTGAAGAAGAATAAAACAGGGCCAGCTCGAACTTTTGCACAACTCGGTCCTAGACGAGCTCGAAATATTAATAACAAAAATACAGGGTTACGGGTCCAAGATATTTAAACGAGCCGGGCCAACCCTGTAACTTTAAGCCCTTCTTAACATCGCTAAATGGGTCGAACGATGATAGCACAATAGCGCTTAATGGGCTTTTTGTTTTCTGTTTGGCTTGATAATTAAAACGATAACGTTTTGATTAGGGTTTCTTTTTGTTGCAGAACGACGTCGTTTTTTGTTTGTCTTCTCTAAGCTCATAGATTGAAGTCAAAACAGTCTTGTTCGGGTTTTGAGAGACAGAGAGGAGGTTTAAGCTTCTGGTTCTGTGTCGTTCGTGTTTGATCACAATCTTCGCATATCAGAAGGGTTGGGGTTTGGATTTTGCGCACTGTTGAGAATCAGCTTTTCCAGGTCCGTTTTCGTTTCAGGTTTTATGTTGAGAATCAGCTTTTCCAGGCTTTTCGTTTTCTGTTTTTTTTTTTTTTTTTGATTAGAGGAACTCAAATTAAGAACCTTTAATCGTTGTTCTGGTTCAATTAGTCTGAATTGTTGTTAGCTTTGAATTGAAATAGATGCCTCGAAGACCAATAGGAAGAAGATTGGCAAAGCATCAGCCTTTAGCATTTTCACCGTTTATGCGGTTACTTGCTTTTGCTTCAATGGCTAGGCGTGATTTGCCTCATCCTAAAGACTGTCAATGTTCTGAAGAGATCTCTTTTGGTGAGTAAACTATTATAGTTGAGACTTTTCTGTTCACAACCATTGTAAACTTGTAGTGATGTTATCTATCATTCTAATTTTGTAGATGAAAAGGAAAAAGTCCCTAAGTTATCTAGAAAAGAGAAAGATGAACAAAGTTCGGACTCGTCTGATGAAGAAGACTCTCAGGTAAGAGGGGTTAATTTGTTCTTCTGTTGGTTTTGTAGATGAAAAAAGCTATCTAATTTATCAATGTTTGTTGATCTTAAGGGAGATGTGCAAGCAGACTTTGAGTTCTTTGATCCAAAACCTACAGACTTTCATGGTGTGAAGACCCTATTACAGAACTATCTCGATGACAAGGAGTGGGATTTGAGCAGTTTTGTTGATTTGATTTTGGAACAAACAACTGTAGGAACTGTTGTGAAAGTAGCAGATGATGAGGACGAGTCAGTATTTGCTGTTGTCACTGCTCTTAACTTGGCAAGATATAAGGCAAGTCACAAACAAAGACTCACTTTAAACGTGTGCTCTGTATTATACATAAAGCTTGTTTAATTTGGTTTTTAGGCTTTGTTGGAGTGATTCTCTAATCTTGAAATGTTTTTGTTTGCATTTTGTTCAGGACAATAAGTGCTTTAGAGAGGTAAAAGAATTCCTTCGTAAAGTGTGTTCTGAAAAGAATATAACGAAGGATCTAGAAATGCTCTTGGAGAAAAAAGCACAAGATGTTGGTTTATTGGTTTCTCAAAGAGTAATGAATCTTCCCCCACAACTTCTTCCTCCTCTTTATGATGGGTTGTTCGATGAAGTTGCTTGGGCCACTGAAGATGAGGTTTCCATCTTTTTCATATTAACTCTTAGTGTAACAACTCCTTATAAGGAATACAAATTTTAACAGTTTTAAAGTTGTTCCTGTTTATATAGCCTACAGGAGAGCTTCGTAGATCATTCCGCTTCAAGTCATATCTTCTAGTCACCAAGATTTACAAGGTACTTTTGTGTTTCTTTTAAGACTTTGGTTTGTCAGGCTATCTTGTTTGTATTAGTGATGTGATATGTATTCTTGGTTATATAGCTGAAGAATCCTCAGCAGAGAAAACCTCGCCGTGGTGAAGAAGACATTGAAGAAACAATATTTCTTAAGCCTGAAGATGAACTTTTCCTCGAGGTAACTTATTCGTGACATATAATTTTACTCGATTTATTGTGTAGTGAAGGAAAAATAGTTATTCTCTGAATATTTGTTGAAAATTTTGCATTTGCAGCTTAGCTCTTGGTCCTTCACATTCCCCATGTGCTCACAGCTCGTTACTTCTCAAGAAGTAAGTTTTATTTCTCCGGGCTTATTTCTCCACATAGTTTTGATTTTAATTGTTTCTGTCTTGTGATTTTTTTTGGTTTTACCGGCGATTCTTACAGATGAAGAATTATCAGCTGATGGGTTTAGTGATGGCCGTGGAAGCAAACAAGATTCCTAAATTCAGACAGCTGTTGAACTCTCTCATTGATTAACAATGGTGAACATCATCTTCTTCTTCTTCTTCGTTAAAGATTCAGTTGTATCGATTCCCGCCAGTTTTGATTTGGTTAACATTGTACTGTGTGTATTTCCTGCAAAATTATGAGGCTCTGTTTTGTGGGAAACAATGTCTCTCAAAAATAGTATTTCTGATAATTCATTTTTAAATCATCCAAACCAAACAATTACACGTAGCACCATTGTGAAAGTAGCAAATATTATTCGTAACGCATAAATTACAAAACATAAAGAAATGCATCACAAATAAAAGTTGTTGTTGGGAGGTGGCTCCACCCAAAGGTGGTGGTAAGACGCTCGGTGTGTTGGAGGGGGATCAGAGCTTATGAGATCACCGAGGGAGTAGTACATGCCATATTGCTCAAATTCATCAATACACGAAGAATATATTTTGTTCCTATGCACCGTGGAGAGACCAGCTCTTACAAAAGAGGCAGGCAAACTTGTAAATATTGTCAAGCCACCAAGATCTCTCTTCTCTTGCCATTCCTTGCGTTTAGAATTTAGTTTAAACACGGATGGGTTGCTGTTGTCGTAGTGTGTATAAATAACAAAGATGTCTCCTTCATGCTCCGTCATAAACACTGGGTTAAAGTTATCTAAATAATCAAAGGCGGGACATGGTTTCTTCAGTGGAAGAACATTCCATGTGGCTTCTTTAGACGGATGGAAAACCCCAAGATAGCCGCAGGTACTGAGACAGTAAAACATGCCATTGGAGAAGACACATTTCCCCCAAATGCGAAAGGGTAACTGGTTCTCAAACGAGTACGTAATCCATACGGTTTCACCAGGCCGCCAAGTATCGACCACAACAGTTGCGTTAATTTGGGTGTACGAGATCACCATACAGCTAGCTGATGTAGGAGCGGCTGAGAAAGCTAACCAACGGAAGCTGCGTGTGCAGGGTAAGTAGAAGGTCTCACGGGTAAACGGGTTACGAAGAAGTGGTGTCAGGTCTTGAGTCGAAAGCACCCAACAATCCTTTGAAAAAGCGGGGTTATGGGAACAATGCAACGTCCCTGGGAATTGGAGCTTACATGTTGGAAACCGTAATGGGTAAGGGATAGCGTCCCCCTTACTATGCATTGAGTATCGTGAGTTAAAAAGCAGAGGAGGAGGAAGAATCTGAAACTTGCGAACAGAGACAGCTGCTTCGCACCATGCCTTGCAGACAGCGGAAGCTTGTATGTTGGCTTTTAATCCAAGGCCGGACAGTATCTTCCGCAGGATATCTAAGGGTATTAGATTCCCCCACAAGCCTCCTATATCACACTTGTTCTTCTTTTTCGATCCATCCTTAGCTTTTTTTGCAGTGCATCTGAGGATTAGAAGAAAGAAGAATCTGGGGTAAGTTCTAACGAGAATCTAGAGTGGAGTATTGTCACTGATGTTAAGAGTGTGTTGCTATAGTGAAAGCTACCAACTCTAGGTATGTTCACGTAAGCAGCTAGCATATGAACACCAACATAAACCCTAATATTGATTGGAACAAAAAAGAGAAGAAAAAACACTCACGATTGGAGCTTTCTTATTCTTCTTTTTGAATCGGACACTGGAACGGAAACTGCTTCAACTATGGGCTTCACTGTGACCAAAGACGGCGATGTTGCTGCCGTGTATGTTCGACGGCGCGGCCTCATTTTTTGTTTCGATGAGAGGACTAAAAAAAAAGTGTAATGTGTTTTGTAAGTTGTGTGTGACATGCAAAAACATTAATGGAATTCTTATAAATGGGCCTGAGCCCAGCAAAACGAGTAATTGTTATGGTCCATACTGTTGATTTATTTTGATTTATTTAGACAAGTACCCCTCTGAACTCTCTGATAATGTTCGAATTGACCATAAAACAAAATATCTAACAAATTATATTCAACATGACCGATCCATCAAATTAAGCGATTTAATTACAATGATGATTTAATCGTTCTTATGAGTTATGGCTGACTAATTATATAATTTTTATCACTGTAAGAAGATTAGAAAAAAAAAACAAAAGAAAGAATACTTACTTTAAAGTTTAAACAAAAGAAAGTGTCTCTCCATCTCCTTCAACGCGTAGAAGAAAGGGTTCAGACGACTCAAAGTGTTAGTTTCGTAAGATGTGGCGAAGATCTGTTGTGTCACGTATCTCGTCGAGGATCTCTGTTTCTTCTTCGTTACCAACAAACCCTAGACTGATTCCTTGGTCTCGCGAATTGTGTGTCGTTAATAGCTTCACCGAGCCTCCGCTTCCTTCGGAATCAACTGCTAAGTTAGGGATCACTGGGGTTAGATCCGATGCCAATCGAGTTTTTGCCTCAGGTACTGTCGCCGCCGCAGCTACCACCGGTGAGGTTTCGTCTAGAGTTGCGGCTGTGGCTGGATTAGGGCATCACTACGCTCGTTGTTATTGGGAGCTTTCTAAAGCTCGACTTAGGTATGTGTTTTACTTTCTCGTTTCTCATGGGAATTTGAAAAAAATTGGAAATTTCCATTTTTCTGGATTCAGAATCCTCATTTTTGTTTGATTGATGTTCGTAGTATGCTCGTGGTTGCGACTTCTGGCACTGGTTATATTCTTGGTACGGGAAATGCTGCGATTAGCTTCCCGGGGCTTTGTTACACATGTGCTGGAACCATGATGATTGCTGCATCTGCTAATTCCTTGAATCAGGTTATAGTCTTTGAAAAAATCTGTTATAACAGTACTAAAGCCATTGAAATGTTGAAATTTTTTGGAATCATTGTTGTGTTTATGTAGTTGATCTTGCTTCCTTGTTATCCATTTATTAGATTTTTGAGATAAGCAATGATGCGAAGATGAAGAGAACAATGTTTCGGCCATTGCCTTCAGGACGTATTAGTGTTCCACACGCTGTTGCATGGGCAACTATTGCTGGTGCTTCTGGTGCTTGTTTGTTGGCTAGCAAGGTGAGTGTTTGTTTCTATATAGTTTCTATGTTTTATAGCTCCAAGTTAGAGAGATTATGAATCTAATCTTTTGCTTCCACGACAAGGTTATTGCAGACTAATATGTTGGCTGCTGGACTTGCATCTGCCAATCTTGTCCTTTATGCATTTGTTTATACTCCGTTGAAGCAACTTCACCCTATCAATACATGGGTTGGGGCTGTTGTTGGTGCCATACCACCATTGCTTGGGTAAATTGTTTTTCCTTTTCCTCTTTATTTCACTTAGTTCATGTTTGCTTTTCCCTGAGTTTAAGTTTCTATGACCGAGTTTTAGCAAATTTATTTAAGCAGTTTCTGATTTGTAAGGCTTTCATAGCTTTTCTTCAAAATGGAATCATTGTTCGCCATATTTATGCTTAGTTATCTTTGATTTTTTCAGGTGGGCTGCAGCTTCTGGTCAGATTTCATACAATTCGATGATTCTTCCAGCTGCTCTTTACTTTTGGCAGATCCCTCATTTTATGGCCCTTGCGCATCTCTGCCGTAATGATTATGCAGCTGGAGGGTAAGACCATATGGTTTCATATAAGATTAGAATGTCTTTTGAGATCTTTGAAAGAGTTCTAAGTCTTTTGAATGATCTCAGTGTCCTAGATAGTGCTAGATAATAAAAAGTGTAAAGTGTCACAGCAGCCTACTTTCTGGCGGCTTGATAATGAGTTTCCTCTGCTTAGAAATTTAACATTGGCAAATATTGCAACCAAGACCCAAGTTTTGATTTTGTGTCTTATTACCTTGCTTTCAGTTACAAGATGCTGTCACTCTTTGATCCGTCAGGGAAGAGAATAGCAGCAGTGGCTCTTAGGAACTGCTTTTACATGGTCCCTCTCGGTTTCATTGCCTATGACTGTGAGTCTTGTGGATTCATCTTTCTTTAGTTCAAAGGCTGCACTACTACTGTGTCTCTGATTTATTGGTGTTCCTTCCATTTTTGTGACAGGGGGATTAACGTCAAGTTGGTTTTGCTTCGAATCAACACTTCTCACAATAGCAATTGCTGCAACAGCATTTTCATTCTACCGAGACCGGACAATGCATAAAGCAAGGAAGATGTTCCATGCGAGTCTTCTCTTCCTTCCTGTTTTCATGTCTGGTCTTCTTCTACACAGAGTCTCTAATGATGATCAGCAACAACTCGTAGCAGAAGAAGCCAGTTTAGCAAATGAAGTAAAAACTCCCAGACGAAAGAGACGTGTAGCTCAACCTCCAGTGGCTTACGCTTCTGCTGCACCGTTCCCTTTCCTCCCAGCTCCTTCCTTCTATTCTCCATAATAAAACCATTGAGCAAGCTCTTGAAACTTTTTGGAGACAGAAGTGAAGAACATTCTGATTTTTGTTCTTGAGTTTAAATCTTTGTGGTTAATAAGGAAGTGGAGAACGCATACAATTTTTTTTTTTTTTTTTGCTCCACATAATTGTATTTTTCCAAAGTCATGAAACCATATACAAACACAGTTGCCTAAAAAAGCACAAAAGCAACAAGATTTGTACGGTTAAGATCGAAGTAGGATACTATTAACTAAATTTGGGCTTTGAGAATTATGTTGGACTTTGGGGGGGTTTGTGGTTATTTGAACCGAAAGAAGTGTAATCCGAAAGACTTCAACTAGTTGTAAGAAGCAACAAACATATACTACAACACAAAACAGTTGGGATTTTGTAGTTTAAGTGTGCTTGTTGACTCGCATCTACAGCTAAAAAAGCAACCTAGAAAGCCTATAGACCGTACGTAACAGGGCTTGTTCCCTAGATGGCCTGTAATGGACTTTGAGATTTTATGAGCTATATGGCTAAATGCATTTAGCCCAAAAGGCCCATTTATTCACTATGACTAGTAGTGTGCTCTGGCCTATTTCTCCATTTCTGCTCATACTAATTTCCCATCGGACATTTTGTGTTCGATCTACAGCTGCTAGGGTTTTATTTTGTTTTCTCTCTCTTCTTTTGGAGATTTCTGCTGCAGTAACTAGGATTTGATAACTCTATATGCCGTGATGGCTTCCCAAAATGTTTCAAATGATGTTAAGGCCTCACTTGGTCCCGTCGGACTCGATCGGGTATGCCCTATTCGAATGCTTTGCTACTCTTTTGGACTTTATTAGTTTCTGATTTGCAACTCAATTCACGTTATATATATACTCTGCTAGGATTTGGTACTTTTATATACTCTGCTAGGGTTTGGTACTTTTATAAGTGTTTCGAGTTTTATCTAAACCTGCAAGATATTTATTTTTTGTCCAATCGTGTTTCACTTTCAATGCTTATGGATGATATTATTGGTGATATAACCATTACAAATGACGGTGTTAATATTCTTAGGATGTTGGGGGTCGAACACCAAGCTACCAAGGTATACTTGATATATTCGTGATGGTTATAATACAAATATTCATGCAAAGATTTGTGTTGATATTCTGGGTTTGGTTATCTGCAGAATAGACCAGAGAAAGGATGCGAGGACAAGTGTCTATCTAAATTGAAAACTCGAGTCGTAGATTTACTCAAAAGTATTAGTTGATTCATTTTGTCATAAATCTTCTTCATTTTTGTGGGGTTTTGGATACAGAGTTCAGTCTAATTTAGATAAGATGAATGAAGTTTTCATATCTAATGCCTGAGATACTTTTTTCTATACTCATTTGAGTGTGCATTTTTTAACATCTAAAGAGTGTAGTATGTATGACCTGATAATAATGGATTTGTACAGACCCTCAGGCTTTGGTGCAGCATGTTCCTTTAACGAACTAGTTGCTTCTCGTCTAACTTCAACAGAGGAGCAAACTCCTCAACGAATTGGCTAATACCTTCACCCTGCGCATGTTAAAAACCAAAAGAGCTAAACCTTCACAAACAAATCAAGATTAAACCAAAAAAAACTGCAAATATTTCATCAAACGAGGCTAGTCTCCATGATCTTATGATAGAAGATCTCGCTTTGACCTCGCTTTTCATTTTCTCCATGATCTTATGATAGAGTCTGGTAGCTTCAATTTCATCCATATTGTAATACGTTTGCAATTCTTGAGTAGTTTCGTCCAAAGTTGAGTAACGCTTGAAGTGTTTCAGCAAGACTTCCTGGATTGTTGTTTGTTCCTTGTTCTGTTGGATTTGAAATGTAAGTATTTGAAGGAACTGCAGAGCACTTTCAGCATCTTCCAAATTACTATCAGGAAGCAATGGAGGCACTGTCTCATTCTGTGAATCCTCCTGGAGGCCTTCGTTGTGTGCAGATGCAACAACTAATTTATGATACTCTACTCTTACCTTTATGTTCATTTTTCTCAGAATTTGATGATAAAGTAGATTAGCTTCAGTTGCATCCAGATTCTTCTGTTTCAGTTCATCAGCCATTTTCTCCGAAGCTGAGTAATGCTGGAAGCATTTCAGCAAGACTTCCTCGTATGCAGTTGTGTTCCTTTTCAGTTGGTTGTCGCGTGCTAAGGTCTCAAGGAACTCTGCCAGAGTAAAAGCATCTTCCAACTTAGGCTGCTGCTGTACACTTCTTTCACGATCACATTTAAGTTGACATAAACTCTGATAATCTGCTCTCACCTCCTTTTTCATCTTCATCATAGTACTCTCATATAGTTCAGTAGCTTGACGATGATCCATATACTGGCTCAATTTCTCAAGGGTTTCCTCTGAACTAGAGAAACCGTCTAAGCATTTAAAGAAAGTTTCCAGGGGTGCAACTGATTCCTCGCTCTGTTGGATTTTACCTGCTAAGATACCAATAAAGTCTCTAGCCGTAAGCGCATCTTGCAACTCACACGGTTGTGCACTTGTTACCACAGAAGCAGAAGCAACCGTTGAGGATGTAGAATGTGAGGTAACCAACAGTGGAGCGACTTGAGCAGCAATTGAACATAATCTCTTGTATTCTTCTTTGAAGCTGGTTCTCAGTTTGGTCATGTAACTGTAAATGAGTAGACAGGCTTGATTTTGATCCATATACTTGCTCAATTCGCCAACTGTTTCTTCTAAAGTTAAGTACCTCCGGACACATTGCAGGAAAACTTTTTTGCATGCAACAGTTTACGGATCTCCTAACTTTTTTGAGTAGCACGCTTTCCATGAGTAAAATGCTTACAGGCATGGACGTAGATTCTAGAAATACGCCGAGCAGGAGTATGAAGCTTGTGTGCAGAGCTGCAATGGTCAGGCACAACAGAATAGAGTGAAATCTCAAGTGCAGCAACTTCTCTAAGCTCCTCTTCTAGTTTCTCGATTCTCGTCTCTAGATGCTCAATCCTGTCTTCAAAGTTCCCACCCTTATTCTCTGTAACATCAGCCGCCTCGTTCTCACTTTCAGCACTAAGAGCACCGTTCGAAGCATCTTCCCAGACATCAGCATTGATACCTTCTCGAGCATCTGTATCAGTGTTAGCATCTTTACAATCTTGTTCATCAACATCTTTCTCCAAAATCACAAACGGATCCACTTCTTTTGTCCACAACTCTGCTAGAATCTGATTCCTGATGAGCATCTGCAGAGGCAATGGCGGCGCCGTTATTATCATCCAAGTAACGAACATCTACTGACTCGTAAGCCTCAGACGGTTCTGATTGTGTGGTTGAATCACTTGCCACTGTAGAGATAGTACTAGACACTTCCTTAGCATCCTGTTTCTCTTGTTCTGACAATCTTTTCTGGCTATTCGTCTTCTGCCGCTTTTGATCTTTTCTTACACTCTTGGTAGATCGCTTAGACTGGACATTGTTAGCTGTTCTTGCCTTCATCATTGTTACACTCTTTGGTATATATATACCTGCCACCAAACAGACTCCACGATTCTAGAGAATACCCAAAACTCGATTTTCTCGAGTGCAGTAGTAAATGTCTCAGTTTCTTGCCAATCCTCCAAAAGCTGTTGGAAACCATTCTTCCATCTCAGGTTTGTTTTCTTGCCTGAATCACCATTTGATTCAGAGATGCGTGTAATGCGAGACGTACCAAAAGCTTGCGAAATAATCTGCCTTAGAGCTATGATGTTTGATAACCAGAAGGTCAACCTAACAAATGGGAGCCAAGAGAAAACATTTGCTTTGATCACAACTGAGAAGACTCAATATCCTGAAAGGTCACACACATATCAAATATAGTCTGCCTACCTCGAAACATCATTTCCACAAGATTTAGCAACCAAAACAAGACCAGAAACAGAGTTTCTAGCAATCGTAGCACGCTTTCCATGAGTAAAATGCTTACAGGCATGGACGTAGATTCTAGAAATACGCCGAGCAGGAGTATGAAGCTTGTGTGCAGAGCTGCAATGGTCAGGCACAACAGAATAGAGTGAAATCTCAAGTGCAGCAACTTCTCTAAGCTCCTCTTCTAGTTTCTCGATTCTCGTCTCTAGATGCTCAATCTTGTCTTCAAAGTTCCCACCCTTATTCTCTGTAACATCAGCCGCCTCGTTCTCACTTTCAGCACTAAGAGCACCGTTCGAAGCATCTTCCCAGACATCAGCATTGATACCTTCTCGAGCATCTGTATCAGTGTTAGCATCTTTACAATCTTGTTCATCAACATCTTTCTCCAAAATCACAAACGGATCCACTTCTTTTGTCCACAACTCTGCTAGAATCTGATTCCTGATGAGCATCTGCAGAGGCAATGGCGGCGCCGTTATTATCATCCAAGTAACGAACATCTACTGACTCGTAAGCCTCAGACGGATCTGATTGTGTGGTTGAATCACTTGCTACTGTAGAGATAATACTAGACACTTCCTTAGCATCCTGTTTCTCTTGTTCTGACAATCTTTTCTGGCTATTCGTCTTCTGCAGCTTTTGATCTTTTCTTACTCTCTTGGTAGATCGCTTAGACTGGACATTGTTAGCTGTTCTTGCCTTCATCATTAAACTCGTCCAACGCAAGCCAAAGCAACAGTTATATTAAACTCCCCCAAGCAAGAAAACAATCCAAGAAGATTTGTGTAACCCTACAGAGAATAAAAAGTCAGTGATAATCCTCAAACATTAATGATCTTTAGATTTTGGTTGAGCAAATAGATTTTTAAAAAAACACAACTAGATAAGATATATTCCTGTTACTGAAAACGACAACAAATAATGGAGTAGGAAAATGACACAATTGGTACTTGCTACGTTTTGTCTGATTCTACAGTATCATTTTGGGGTCCCAGCATATGGGTGCATTCACATAGGCATGTTACAAGAATGGTTAAACTATGTATGAGTTACAGTAATGATTAAACTAACTAGATATGATAAAAACTCAGGAACTGAATTTTCTAAGGTATCCCAAAAATATATAAAGTTGCAGAGAGTGATAGAGAGAAGCAAAGCATGAAACGACCATGAGGACTAGGAAAAGAAAGGAAGATTACCTGAAAAGGTAGGTCCAGAAGAAACAGAACACCCAAAAGAACAAGAAGAAGCAGATTGATTATGAGAAAGTGGTGTGTTTCACATCGAAATCATTACGAAACCCATTTTTGCTTGTCTACTCTCAGATTTGCGTCACTGACCTGTCTTTATCTATGCGTCACTAAGATTACCTGTCTTCTATCTGTAATCCATATAATAAACAAAGCTACTTACTTACTCTCTCTCTCACTCTCTATGTCTCTTTCACTATGGGAAGCTCCGAATGCGGGAAGTTATGGATGGTGAATATATTTAAATATAGAAAAGAACATGGATCGTGTTCGGTACGGACTGTAATCGTGGTCGTGTGACTCATGGAAGTTTGTGTCGGTGGCTCTAGTGTTTACCGGGAATAGCCGGTTTACATTACCAGAGAGAAAAGAAAAGTAGCTTCTCTTTTAAATGACCGTTGTGTCCTTTTTTTTCCTTTCGTCCAAAAACAATTGACATGAATCTACTGTAAGAAGCAACAAACATCCACAACACAGAACAGTTGGGATTTAGTAGTTTTAAGTGTGCTTCTTGACTTGTTTATTCTTTGTATACCCTCTTTTCGAGACTAAGTCCCTTTTGTATGATGCGGGTTGAGCTTTTTATGTTATATGCCCTCCTATCCTTTTGTCATGGCTGATGGAACCGTCGTCTTTCCAACACTTTGGACAGAGCTTATGGATCTTAACCAAGCTAATGAAATATATAGCATCCATGTGAACTTTTGTTTCAAGTCCATGTCTCATACATAGATCTTAAAAGTTCTTATAGCTTACACTGTTATGAGGGTATACCAATAAAGTGTGCATATCCCAGATGCTATGTGGTGCCTCTTATGAATGTGGTCAAACTCTAGTCTATCCAACTTAGTAGCTCTTATAGTAAGTATCTGATTCCACAGCACCTAAAGCACTAATATCATTTGACTTGGACAAAATATAGACAAGCAAGACTCAAAAAATTCTCCTTGGATTCATTTGTTCAAGTCTTCATGTTTTGGACCTCAAAATATGAAAAACGAATCCATACTCGGATTCTCTTATCACCATATGACAATCATCATAAACCGTGTTGTTAAGAATCTTGATATCACGCAAATCCACCACAATCCCTGGCTTTTCCGAAGCTATAAGACAAGTAATCGCATCTACAGCTAAAGGAAAACTGTGAAATATGAAACATGTATAGTTTAATAGTATTATATATCTAAGCAACATCCAGGTCCAGGGTTAAATTCATATTTCTTAGTATACAAAAGAAATAGAGAGAAGCTCTAACTACTTGAAATATGCAAGAAAACAGAGAATCTTTAACTACTTGAAAACTTGAGAAGATTGAAAAGGAAAACACAAAAGTTAATTCACTGCATAAATGTTACAGAAATAACTTGGTGGTTGGTTTCTATGATAGTGCAGAGAAAAACATATAGGAACAAGAACAACAATGGATAAAAGAGACCCAAACTTCACATTATATTTGTATCTCACACATATCAACCAAGTAATTGGAGTTAAGTTAAAAAAAAAAGTGAAAGAATTGTTACCAACAGAGAAGATTAGAGAGTTACCTGGACTGTAGTACTGCATTCCACCTGCATCTTTGGTTTTCACTGTTAGGCCTTAATTCCTGAATCTGGAAATTTTGCTAGACCATGGAGACAATGTTAGATGTTAGGCCTTTTATCTTATAAACAGCATACTCTATGTTCCTTTTAACTACATTACACATTCTCAAGGTTCATCCACAGAATAGATCGTCAGATTGGTAATTCATGGGTTTTCTTTGGCTAGCTCTCTGAGTGGAGTTACTAAATTATGGGAGAAGCCTCAAGTTTACAAACATGATTGCTGTCTTGAAAGATCATTAATTTTACGCCAAAGAGGGAATATTACAAATACACCTATGACATAATCTACATCCTGAATCTAGTCTATGAAATACAATCAATTAACATAATCTCCATTTCTAGAAAATACATGCATATCATGAGATCATCTAGATGTGATTAACTCATCAGTACCTACTTTGGTTTATGAGGATGTAAAGACGAACAAGAGAATTATGATCCAAAGTTAATACAGTTTTAACTAACTATATATAATGACACTTGACAAAATGTGATTTTAGCATAAAGGTTCCTTGTAAAAGCTTCAAGAAACTATAAACAAAGAGGTCCATAAAGAAGTTAGTTAGCTGATCTAATAAGAGGTAGATTCTTGCGTCTCCTCTTAGACCGAGCACGACGCCTTAGCATCCACAAGATCAGCAAGAAACCAATCAAAACCAGCTGAAGTGCGAAGACTAGCTTCATACCTGGACACAACAACAACAACATCTCTCGTAATTCGGTTGGCTAGACAATCGAAGAAAATACAAATTTTAGCATTAGAAGAAGAAAAAAACAAGACAAACCTTGGAGATTCTTGACCATGTCCTGAAGATCCACTAAGGTATTAGAATCCTTTAAGGAAGTGGTAGAACCGAGTTTCCTGTCTACAGATTTATGGTTGGTTCTAGGTTTGTAGATGTAGTTAACATTACCACCCATTACGCATGTGTTGGGACAACCAATGCTACTTTCGTACTCATCACTTCCATCACAGCAATCTGAAGACAGAACAATAACATGATCATACACCAAGAGAGAGCTTAAACGAGAATCATTCAGCAAAGATATTACTAACCACAGATTTCATCGTTTATACGAGAAGAGTAAACGAACTTTGGTGAACTTCCTATGTTCCTACAGTAAAACTTGCCATTTGGACATGCTGAAGTTCCTGAAATAAAAAGGGTAACAAACATTGATACAATCAATCAATCAACCAGATTATATAGCTGAAGAAATTGAGAAACTTTCTAATTATGCATCATCTCAACAAACAAACAAACAAAAGACACATTTTTTTTCAAAACTGAAGTTATGAAAGAGAATCTGATCCGATAAAAATGGATTCATACTACAAAATCTTTGACTGGGCAAGAAATTAAAGTCTCGTCTGAGCTCTCTGGATTCTAAAATTAGGTGTTGGAGGAAGAGAAGGGGGGGAGGGAGTACCAGGCTCATCGGTGCCGTCGAGACAATCGCAGAAGTTGTCGTTAAGACGGTCTCTATGGAATGATTTGGAGCCATCTTTGCATCTGATAATATCTGCTTCGAAATACTTTTCATCTGTCTCACAACAAAGAACAAAGTAACTAAAGAATAAGAGATTAATCGATAGAAAGATAAAAGAGTGAGAGTGATCGAAGAAGTAACCTAAGGGGTGAACGCCAACGAGGGGAGAGGTCGAAGCGACGGAGACGACGAAGGCGAGTTACGAACACAACACGACGCACTGCAGCAGCATCGTGATGTGTTCAGTTGACTCGCATTTGGACAAAACCGACGCCGTCATAAGTAATTCGAGTTCTCTCTAATCGGACCAAACTCTCTGGTTAAACGAGACTCGAAGTCGAAGCTTTTTTATGTGTTGGGCTTGGGTCTATAAATTAACGACTTTGGTTAGGTTTTGGTATTTTGCAATTATATCAGAGAACCGATGTTGGTAGAGTTAAACGAGTAAACCGGGTTGGTTAAAGGCTCGACGGCTGCCATAATCAGCGATCAGGATTCAGAACGTTGAGCTGCGGCGAAGATGGCGATGAGGTTGAAAACAATGGCGACTTTGCCGAAACTGATTCAAAGTATGAGAAAAGAAGTTCCGAAGCATTCGAATCCTGTTTTGCCATCTCTACGACGAGCTTTCTCTCTCTACGATCAGATCAATCTGATTGACAATGTTCCCGAAGACCAGCTTCGCTTCCAAGAGTAATCATTTCAAATTCGCATGTTTTATATTTCCTATATTAAAAAAAATGAACTCCTTGTTGTTCATCGTGGTTTCTGGGTTTTGGGATTGAATGGTTATGATTAGGGTTCATGGGATTCTCTAACTTACTTAATTAATTTGCAGATTTAATGAAACGAGTTTCACGGTGAATGGGGTCAAATACGAAGGAAGCTTACTCTGTGTTGGGAATTTGTTAATGTCATGGAGCCCTCGTAAATTCTCTGAGATCACCACTGATAGGTATAATAAATTTCCCCTCTTCTCTCTAATTAGGGAACTGTTTCGTGAGCTATATAACTCGAGTGTTATCAGTCATTGATTCTAACCAATGCTATGTCACAACCTCTTATCGATAGCCGACTAATTTTGAATGTGCACTGCTGGAGTGAAAGTTTTGTGCTTTTAACAAAAGATTGGTTCAAAGGTTATCTAATGTTCATTGTCATCAGAGGATTTTTATACCTTTGTGGTCTTTTTATGTGTTTGATCAAATTTTAGGTTTATTATGTTCGATTAGCGTTCTTTGCTGTCATTGGTCTTGTGCTCTATGAAGTTTATGAATAAATGCTGTCCTTTAGCAGAGTGGCTAAACGTTTGTACATTTTCTATTTACATGGATGCAGCTTGTCTATCTTCCAGACAGTTCGACCCATTCCAGGTATTCATAGATTCAACTACAGCCTTTCTCTCTGTCTTGAAAACAAATTTGTTTCATTACTTGTGAAATCTAGTTGTTGAACAAACGACTCTTGGATATGAACATTAGTGAACCAACTATTGCATATTAGCATCTAACTTCAGGTCTTGATATATACACTGTCTTTACTAAATCATCAATGGTTTTCTGTCTGTGTGGTTAACCCTCCAGAGCTCTTAATTGTTGGTTGTGGAAGAGACATTCACCCGGTAACTCCCGAGGTCCGTCAGTTTGTGAAGTCCATTGGCATGAAGCTAGAAACAGTTGATTCTGTAAGTGTCTTTTCTCTAGTCCCAAGCTTATAGCTCTCATAGTTTCTTATGCACTGATTTCGATTTCACTTTAATTCAGAGAAATGCTGCATCAACTTACAACATTCTGAATGAAGAAGGAAGAGTTGTTGCTGCGGCTTTGCTTCCATATGGAGTTACATCCTAAACAAAAACTAACAACTCTGAAGCTCCAAAAACTGTAAATGATTGTGTTCAGACTTTCCTCGGAATCTCTTCCTAAAATAAACCGAACTTCATCAGATTTTTTTTTTCTTGCGTTTGAGCTATATTGACAAACGTTGTAACATCGGCCAGACTTTTTTTCTCGCATTTCACATCTTTCCAAAGAGATGTATCAAAATTTTCTCCTGAGGTTATAGTAATGAAAGAGAGATTTCAAGATTCTGAATGTTTGTTTTTGTTTGGTTACAGAGAAATCGTTACGGTTAGTCTTTGTTTTCTATATACAGAAATTGTTACGGTTAAATTAGTCGTCAAATTCGTATCTCGCGGGCTTAGTAAAAGTAAGTAGAAGAAGAAAAGACTCTTTTACTGTGTTTACGACGACGACGAGCTTTTCTCAAAACCCTAAAATCTCGCTCTCCGTCTCCGGATCCTAATTCTCGAACATGGCGTCTCTTGTTCAACCATCGCCTACTTTGCCGGCGCTACATCTCCGCCGCTCTTCTCTGATTCGTCCCCCTTCTTCTTCTTCTTCCGTTCGATTTCCTCTCGTAAGTCTTTCTCGATTTCTCTCACTCTTCCGACTCTATCTGGTATATCAGTAGAGCTTTTTACAGTCTTCGTTTGTATCTGATGAATCTTCTTCTTCGATTGTTTAATGTTGGGTGTGGAAGAACAGAAGTGTAACGCGGCGGATCCGTACAAGTTCGACGGCGGAAACTCCTCCGGTTTTCATCTGCTTACAGGCGACACCGTTCCCGCAAGTTTTTCGAGGACTCGTTTGGAAGATTCGATTTACAAGAACACCACACGCCTCCGTATCTTTTCCGGCACTACTAATCCTGCCTTAGCTCAGGTTTCTTTCTTAATTACTAGTTTGGAACGATTAGGAAGAAACTGATTAGTAGCTTTTGACTGGAGATTTGTTCAATTGCTTGCTAAACGATTAGGAAGAAACTGATTTGTGTGATTTTGTCGTTTGTTCACTGGGTGTTTTATGATGATACAGGAGATTTCTTGCTATTTGGGTCTGGATCTTGGGAAAATTAAGATTAAACGTTTTGCTGATGGTGAGATCTATGTTCAGCTGCAAGAGAGTGTTAGGGGATGCGATGTGTTCCTTGTACAGCCTACATGCCCACCTGCTAATGAAAACCTTATGGAATTGCTTGTTATGATTGATGCTTGTCGGAGAGCATCTGCCAAAACTATCACCGCTGTGATTCCTTACTTTGGTTATGCTCGAGCTGATAGAAAGGCATGCCCTTCTTTATACTTCTGTCTTGGAATGATATCTTCTTTTATAATGTTGCATCTTGGTTTACACGCGTTACCGGTTCGTTTTCAGAAGTAATCAATTGTCAGCTTAAAGTCAGATCTATAGGTAGTTAGTATTCAGATGTAATCAAATTGGTAGCTTAGTTCTCTTTATGTAGCGGATTTGTGTTCGTCAATTGTCTCATTCCTGTGGCTCCATTTAGTTTCTCGTTGATGGCTAACTCTTTCAATCTACAAATTTTTGCAGACTCAAGGACGTGAATCTATTGCAGCTAAGCTTGTGGCAAATTTGATAACACAGTCTGGTGCAGACCGTGTCCTTGCTTGTGATCTTCACTCAGGACAGTCTATGGGCTACTTTGACATTCCAGTCGATCATGTTTATGGCCAGGTAAGGTTTCTATCTTAATGAATTCCTCAAAGCATTGAGTTCCTTTTGTGACAATGGATTCTTATGGTAACTTCTTTTTGTACTTAATATTCATGAACAGCCTGTGATACTTGATTACCTAGCAAGTAAGGGCATATCCTCTGATGATTTGGTGGTAGTTTCACCTGATGTTGGTGGTGTCGCAAGGGCTCGTGCTTTTGCCAAGAAGTTATCTGATGCACCTTTAGCAATAGTTGATAAAAGACGTCATGGGCACAATGTTGCAGAGGTAACAACCCATTTGCAAATACATTTCAACCAAGACTGGAATTGACATTTAACAATCCATTTCATTATGTAGGTGATGAACTTAATTGGGGATGTTAAAGGGAAAGTAGCTATAATGGTGGACGACATGATTGACACAGCAGGTGAGTTATATAAGTTTGTATCTATCTGCATATAAATTCGTAAACACTCTCCGCTATACTTTGATACTTATCTTTTAACATATTAGGAACTATAAGCAAAGGTGCGGCTCTGTTACACCAAGAAGGAGCAAGAGAAGTATACGCCTGTACCACTCATGCTGTTTTTAGGTAAGTCCATAAAATGTTTCTAAATGCTGGACTTATAAGTAGAGAAAAAAGCTTATATATCCATTTGTTGTCTATATTCGGAAACAGTCCTCCTGCAATCAGCAGACTATCGAGCGGACTGTTTCAAGAGGTTATCATAACCAACACGATTCCTTTGTCAGAGAAAAACTATTTTCCTCAGCTTACAGTTCTCTCAGTAGCAAACCTTTTGGGGGAGACCATATGGCGTGTTCACGATGATTGCTCGGTGAGTAAACAAAAACAATACTTCAAAAGCAGTTTTTGTTTTAAGAGAAAATTGGGTCTAACGAACTTTATTTTGGTTTTCTTAGGGAGCCATTGAGCCATTTTCGACATTGGGGATTGATTGAGTGATGCAACAGCGGTAAAGAATCGACTTGCAGACTCTCACAGTAGTATGAATTTTCTGATAATGTACAAATTCTTTTGTGTTGTAAATGTTAGACGTGAGTGATTGTTAAGAACAGAACACTTTTGTAGAGAAGAGAGTAATGGAACCAGCTTTTTGAACTTCTAAGAATACAGTTTTTTGTGTCTTTTTGTATCCAATCATTTAGAAAAATAGCTAACATTTCAAGATTAATAATTTTCTTAAAATATCAAATATGTTTTATTTGCAAGCCTAAAAACGAGGTCTAAAAGCGATATGTACTTGCAAAACAGAGAGAGGTAAGATCAAGCGACGGCGGCCAAGACACCAACAAGTGGAGCAGCGGTGACTGGTGCAGGTTCAGCCTGCTGATAATCAGTCCTATCATCTCCGTAAACATCGTTATCGTTAGGTCCTCCTACGACTGCGCCGACTAAAACGTTAGGGTTTGGTGCAGGATTGTGAAACCATGCATCGAACCCTTGAATGCACGCCACAGGTGTTTGGTCCATGGTGATCGATATAATTGAGGCTGCTCTATGATGAGGTCTTTGGGGATAATTGGTCCCAAATCTAACCATGTAGCTCATATTCTTAGGGTTCGACCCAAGTATGTAATTTACCTATATGATATTCATTGACATCAGATTTTAGTAAATAATATAAGAATAAATCATCATTCCATTCATTGACAATTAAATATGTAAATATTATATGAAAAAGTCTTGATATCATTTCAAGAAAATGTCTTATGGTTGGTACTATATTAGGTTGAACTACCTGAGAACGAGCGAGGTTGAGAAGATCAGAAGCTTCAAGAGCGCCATTGGGACATTGGATGGAGGCTTTCGCGTCTTCAAGATATTTAGAATAGGCAGAGAGGACGAAGGAAGCGGCAGCCGTGTATTGGAGGTTGTTCGACGGCAAGAACCAGAGCAAACCACCCGGGGTTTTCTTAACGTTATTGGAACCTTTTTGAGCACAGTTGCAGATAAACTGCTCCGCCATACTCTTGAACTCTGCGATCTTTCCATTGCTCTCTACTTTACCTTCAAATGCATGCTGCATTTGCACAACTTTGTGTTATGATTGTTTCTTGTTACAGAAGTTACTGATGTGTTTTCTTTAGTGAAATAATCATAGCTTACCTTGGCGACCAAGACTTGTGCACCCACAAACTTATCGTCCCACGCGAAAACAGTCCTCGGACCTCCGCTACCAGATGCTTGTGTTAGATAATCGAGATAAGTCTGGTCGTTGGTGGCACGGTGGAGCCAAGCTGCAGCCCACAACAACTCATCTTCGTATCCACTGCTCGCGTAGAAGCCACCCGCGTTAGAAATGGAGTTTTGGTAAACGCCAGGGTGAGCCTTAGCGAATTCAAATAAATCTTTTGCATGACCAATGAGTATATTGGCATAGGCTTCATCAGATGGTGCAAAGGCTACAGAAGCGGCAGCCATTGCTGCAGCTGTCTCACCTGCTAGGTCAGCGCCTGGATGTTGAGCATCAATGCGAAATGAAGGACGCGGAGTGGTCATATCCTCGGGTCTCATCCAGCACCCGTGGTCAGAGTATCCCTCACCCACTTGTCCGTAAAGAACATCAGGCTCGGGATGGGCTTTGATGAGATAGTCAGTAGCCCATTTGAGAGCCGCAAGGACGTTTTCGTACTCCTGATGAACCTTAAGCTGCGATGCCATCTCTATACTGCTCCAAGCTAGCATTGTTGTCGTGAACGCCATCGGAAATCCAAACTTCATGTTGTCTCCGGCATCATAATACCCGCCGGTGAGATCAACCTATGTTTTTCACAATTAGCAAATATCATAATTTAACAAATATACATTACAAAAAAAAAAAAAAAATGAAAATATTTGGGACAAAGCTTAGGATTTGGGTTCTAAATTACATGAACATCAGAACCGTCTCTAAGTGCAGAATTTCCTCTCCAAGTAACTCTCTGGTTCGGTGGTAATTTTCCAGAGCGTTGAGCTTCGAAATACAAAAGACTCTTTGTGAGAGCTTCTCCATAATCTGTAGAGACAGCTCCACGAGCCATCGACATTAAAAATAACACAATGCAAATACTTGTCATAAGCATTGTGAAGATCCATTTTTCAATTGAGACATCATTTGAAAAAAAAAAAAAAAAATAGACGATCTCAAGACCAATTTGAACGAACAATTGATTTTACTTTGTTTCTTCCTTTTGTCGTATCTATGTATTCAACTATTTATAGAGAATCTCTATAAGATGGAATCTATGGCTAATTAAGGATCATTCACATTTGTATTTTTACAAAATAGAACAATATAATTAGCTAAAAATTTGTAGCCTGAAACTTATCATATTAGACATCTTCTCAAATATCCTACCTAAAAGATATAGATAAGATCATAAGACATGTGTACTAAATTAGCTAGGCTTTTCGTATAATACTACAGTAAAACCTCTATAAATTAATAATGTTGACACCAAGACATTTTGTTAATTTATAGTGATATTAATTTATCTATAAATTATTAATTATTATTTTATAGTGTAAATTAATAATTATTAATTTATAGATACATTTTTAATAGTTTAACTTTTAAAAATTATGAATTGAGATAATTTTAACAAGATAAAACTAGACTTTCAGATGTTCAAACATTTATGTTATTGGAATTGAATTTGTAATATTTAGAAAATATTATTAACAATAAATTACAAATACAATAGACAAATTCACTTATACACATGGCATACATAAATTCAAAATTTTATCCATGTATAAAATTTACTTTTTGGTATAAGAGGTACATCACATGTATTGGTTTTTCATCAGTTTTAAACATTTGTTGATTAATTGAATGATGGTAGCTATATAGTTGTTACAATATTATAAAAGTTAGATATCTTTGAATTTTTTCCTTTTTTAATTTTTGTTAGAAGGCGATCAACAGAGAGTTTAACAACTTCCATGAGGACCAAATTAAACACTTAACTGAACCGAAATCACTAGTTTCGAAAGTTTCATTACATCAAGTTATTCTTATTTTTTTGACAATACATCAAGTTATTATAACATATCAAAATTTGTTTTTCTACCCTTAGACCTAAAACGTTAGTTGCTAGAGCGTCTTAGGAAAATGAAGTTCAAAAGACAGTCATACATTATTAGGTAGAAACAAATAGATATATAACTAAGGTCATGCGATGGCAGCCAAAACACCAACCAAAGGAGCAACCGTGACTGTATCAGGCTCACCATGTAGAGCATCAGACCGGTTATCTCCATAAGAATCGTTCTCGTCCGGTCCACCTACAACTGCTCCAACCAAAACATTAGGATTCGGTTTGGGATTGTTGAACCAAGTTCCATACCCTCCTTTGCATGTCACCGGTCTATGATCCATCTTGATTGACACTATGGAGGCTCCTCTATGGTGTGGTCTTCTAGGATAATTGGTGCCGTATCCAACCATGTAGCTCATCTTCTTGGGGTTTGACCCAAGTATGTAGTCAACCTGTTACATGGACCATGTAAAATACTATTTTTATGCTGACGTATATAACTTTTAATTAATCCTCACGTAAAAATTCTAATATCTACGAAGACATTGATCTCTCTTGTTGGCTGTGGCCATTACGAACATCTATAAGTGCATTCTGTCTCTTTTTATGTATATTTTGTTAAAATTAAGTTTTGAGGATTCTCAAAACTTGATTTAATTTGAAAAAGAAGTAAAACGAATGCCTGCCTAACCTGGGCCCGAGCGAGGTTACGAAGATCAGAAGCTTGAAGGACGCCACGGGGGCATCGGACCGATGTATTTAGCATAAGTGGCTAAGACGAAAGAAGCGGTGGTTGTGTATTGGAGGTTATCCCATGGCAAGAACCAGAGCAAACCTCCTCGAGTCTTCTTAATGTTGTTGGAACCCTTTTGAGCGCAATTGCAGATAAATTGCTCCGCCATACTCTTGTACTCAGCCATCTTCCCTACGTTCTTCACTTTCCCTTCCAAAACAAGCTAACATTTGCACACCAAAAAAAAAAAGTCAAGTGTCGTGCAAGTAATAAGGTCAATTTTAGGGAATTCTCGTAACCTACCTTGGCTACCAAGACTTGTGCTCCCAAGAACTTATTGTCCCACGAAAAAATGTTCACACCTCCGCTACTAGAAGCATGTATTAAATAATCGAGGTATGTCTGTTCTCCAGTGGCCCGGTGAAGCCAAGCCGCAGCCCACAACAACTCGTCTTGATAGCCGCTGCTCGTGTAAAAGCCAGCCGCCTTAGGAATAGAGCTATGGTAGACCCCCGGGTAAGCTTTAGCGAATTTGAACAGATCTTTTGCGTGATAAATGAGTGTTTTGGCATAAACTGCATTAGACGAGGCAAAAGCCAATGAGGCTGCGGCCATCGCTGCTGCTGTCTCGCCCGCCAGATCAGCACCTGGATGTTGAGCATCAATGCGGTATGAAGTACGTGGAGTGGTCATATCCTCGGGTCTCATCCAACACGCGTGGTCTGAGGCACCATCGCCCACTTGTCCGTACAGGACATTAGGCTGAGGATGGGCTTTAATGAGATAGTCGGTGGCCCACTTGAGAGCCGCGAGGGCGTTTTGGTGCTCCTTGCGGGCTTTAAGCTGCGATTCCATCTCTACACTGCCCCAAGCTAGCATGGTCGTCGTGAACGCCAAAGGAAATCCAAACTTCACATTGTCTCCGGCATCGTAATACCCTCCAGCGAGATTAATCTATATTTATAGTTAGAAAAATATTTAATAATACTTCAAGAAATATTATTCATTACACAAAAAATAATGAGAAAAGAAAAAGAAAAAGATTGGTGGGTTTTAAAATTACATGAGCATCAGCACCGTCTCTGAGTGCAGAATCTCCTCTCCAAGTAACTCTTTGGTTCGCTGGCAATTTTCCTGAGCGTTGAGCTTCGAAATACAGAAGACTCTTTGTGAGAGCGTCTGCATAATTTGAATTTGCAGAAACTTCTCCACGAGTAACCGATAATAACAATAACAACACAATGCTAATGCCTTTGATTTTGATGAAACATTCTGATGATACAATAGACATGGTTGCAAACGTTTTTCTTTCGTATATATTCGATCGTATCAAAATATTTCATATTTATACTAAATATATATCACATTTGCCCTCATCAATTTTTTTTTTAATTCCTACTAATTTTTTTTATTTTGTTAAGTTGTGTTTGACCTGGTTTAAAATTCATACTCTAGATAGTGTAAAGAGGTCAAACACAACTTAACAAAAAAAAAAAAAAATTGGTAGGAACTTAAGAGTATGAATTGACTATATAGAGTATGAATTTTAAACCTCTTTACATTTGCCATTCATTGACCTGATCCTCTTTACACTATATAGAGTACGAATTTTAAACCAGGTCAAACATAACTTAACAAAAAAAAAAAAATTGGTAGGAACTTAAAAAAATATTTGATGAGGGCAAATGTTTTTTTCTTCTATAATCTAAATAATCAATGACGGTACCAGAAATGTCATGAGCCATGAGTGGAATTTTGGATTCTAAATAAAGGAATGGTATCACTTCTGGCGATCTCGATCAATGTACTAATTAAATCTTCATGGAATAAGCAACATATATAAAAGTTTCAATGAATAACCAAAATTGCACAGGGGTACTACTTAAATATCGTTGTTTTCATTGTGTCACCGTCTGAATTTAAACTCGTATCATGCATGTTATTAAAACTTTATACTCTTTGCGTCTTTAATTAATTATTGGCTTAGATGAAAAAGAAATATAGGTGCCAGGGTACATTTCCAATATTTTAAATAGTAAAAAAAAAAAAAAAACCAAATGTGTTCTAAATACTTTAACAGGAGAAAGATAGGCTGAAAAGTCAAAAGTATGGAAGTGTTACTTGATTCACGTTCCAAGAGTGAACCTTCTCAGATGGATCGAATGAGCTCATCATGGTTACTTCGTCCGTCCATCAATATTTCGTATAATTGTTAACACACAAACCGAATATGGAATCGAACAAAGTAATCTAACCGGTATATTATCTGAGCTTGTGGTGACACACGTTGCATAGTGGACAACGCAGCTAGATGAGAAAACTTTGGAGATTTCATAACGTTTGATATGATATTTATAATTACAGGAATCTCGGACCAATAATATGTCTTTGCTTTTGCGCTTACAATATGCTCTAGCAAAAAGTATCGATCCATTCACATAAATATAGTTAAATAGTCTGACTTACAAGTGCAATAATCACTATATCTGCTCTATTGAGTTCAGATCAGGATATTTCTCAGATATCAGAAATTTATTTCCTCTTAAAAAAAAAAAAAAGTTATTCCCTTCTTCTACCACACGTACGTAGTGCCGGATTCGTTGGCAGTTTTAACTTACTCCTATGTTCTTATGTCGATGTTTGCCTCTTGAGGGGGTTTGGAATAAAATTTAGTAGTTTTTTTTTTGTTGTTGAGAAAAGTATAAAATTTAGTAGTTGACCAATAAAAACACAACTATAACTCCTTTGTGTTTTGTTTTATTTGTTGGCTAAGTAAAAAAAAAAAAACAATTATCTGATAGACGGACAAAACCCACTATTTGATAGACTAGAAGCACTTTGTTGGAGACAAAAAGCAACTGTGTATTGGGTGGTGGATTAGATAATTGTTGGTAAGAAAATTTTTAAAGTGGTGAAGAAAAACAAAACATCTTTAGGAATTGTATTATAAAAAGACTAACTAATAATACTGTCACTTTCTCCACAAGATAACATGTTAGAGGTTTGTATTGTCTCGTTCAAAGAGTTCAATATTCCAAATTTCAGGGTGATACATACTCTTTTATCATTTTGGTGTGAAAAGAACTATACAGTTAAAAATGAACGAGTACAGTAATTAACTAATAAAAAAACATTGATAAACTCGTGTTTTAGTAGTCATCCATTAAATTTTAATCAAATATTGTTGATGAAGCCGCGTCAGGGAAGGTTTCTTTGGTAAACATATCGAACACGCCGGGAGGAACAATAAGCGCGAGCAGAGGGTTTCCGGGAGGCGCCGGAGGAATCTGAGCTCTACACAGAGGACACGTGGACTTCTTCTCCAGCCACGGATCGATGCAATCAGCGTGGAAACAATGGCTGCACGCCGTTATCCTCCTCATCCTCTCTCCCTCCGCCGCGTCTTCCAGACAAATCGTACAATACGACGTCGTCGACGAATGTGTTTCATCCGCCGCGGCTCTTCTTATCCATCTCCGGCGATAGACCGTGAACGTACGGTAACGGCGCCAAGAACGGCTCGCGAGGAAACAAGCGAATCTAAAGAAGAGACGGAGAGAGAAGACGACGAGGAACGCTATGATGATGGAGGCGGCTACGAACTCTGAGAATCTAACGAGAGAGTCAGAAAACATTCTTTCTCGAGAAAAAAAAAAATTGTTTGGAGATAAGTTTGGCACAAGTAACAACGCTCTCTATTTGTGTGTATATATACGGTAAGGTGTATCGTGGGATGAGATCAACGGTCTTTGTTTAACTCTCATTGGGGTTTATTAAAATAACAGAAAGGTGATTCTTAATGCTTTTATACTAGTATTATACTATATACTTCCTACTTTCGTGTACTTTCGAAGCAACTCACTTTTTATTACCTGAATTTGACTTCGTCATAAAAGTCCATTCAAGTATTTGGTCAGTCCATTCGAATTCTGGAGGCTAACTAAAATTAGTGGAGTCTTAAACAATGCTAATATAAAGAGAATAAACGAATTTGAGCTTGTTTCCTTAAAGTTTTTGGGTTTAGTCAAAACTTAATTAGTTTAAAAATACATCGAACGTATTCTACTTTTCTACTTGTACATTCAAACAAATCATCTTGCTCAGAACAAAACAAATAAAGCATGTTTTTCATTTTTATTGATGTTGAACCGTATAATTTATGAGTATTAGGACAAAAGAAGCCTAATAAAGATAAACCAGGACCCAAGTCGATCTCTTCAATTTTGGCCCAGCCAATAAATATAGTTTTTTAACGTTTATGCAAAATAGGTTAGTGCCGACCAAAAAAAAAACTAAACCACATAAATTGGATGATCCGTGACCTTTAATTTCACAAAACTCTTAACAACTCTACCACACTTCTTGTCTTCTAACATCAACTAACACAAACTATAGCAAAGAAGCCAAAAAGGTTTAGAAACTATCTTTTCATCTTGCACTAAAGACAGGTGGTGCATCAGCTTTAGGCTGAGCTCTGCGTGTGTATTTCAAAAGCAAACCTTCCATAGAAAGCCTAGGAACATGAAGATCCCTGCAATTAACACATAACCAACAAAAATCAATTCAGAAATCAACAAAAACTTCTAATGAAATATTTTTTATCATCAAACTTGATCATTTACCTCAAGTAAGGCTCCAAGTCTTTCCATTCCCATTTTGACCTATGTTTAAAGAGTATAGAAAATCTCTCTGCTGGAGTTGAAGGCAGAGAGCGTACGCTGAATGTGTAAACCCGTGTCTCGATCCCTATTGTCTCTGTTAAAACCTCTCCTTCAAGCATCTCGAACCTTCCTTCCATCCCATCCGGAATCTTCTTCTTCCACTCTTCCATGAAACTCTCTAGTCTCATCTTTTCATCTCTCAGTACCAGCCTAGCAAAATGCAAACACACAAGCCTCGGTTCCAACTTCCACTTACCAGTTCCACTACTATTAACTCTAGAGGCAAACACGCGCAAGCAGTGACTCGCGAGCTTACTAGGAAACTCATCAGCTACTAACGCACTCACAACTTCATCTTCATCGAGATCATCAAAAGACCAGTAATTCAGAACACAGTTATGAAGCAGCATTCTCAGAATCACGTCTAGGTAATTCTCATCAATAACCCTCCAGTAACCATCAATCTCAACAGCAGAAAGACTCTGCAACCCAACACTCAACTCCTCATCACTCGCTTGAACAGTGTTAACCAAATCGGTCCAAGTATACAACTTTACACCCTTCTTCTCATTATTATCATCATCATTATCATCCATCATGGCGTCTACTTCAGCAGCACCGAATGGATTAGCCAATAAAAGCTGCTTGAGTTTGTCAAGCCTAGGAGAAACCTCAACAAGTTCCATATTACCAGGAGAAATTTTGAGAACGGATACAAGCTGACGGTTGTTGATGTTAGTATCATCATCAGATGATGAAGGAGGAATAAGGAACATGGAATTGGAATTACCAACAAATTTGATAGCAAAAGTCTTGGATTTGGTGCAAAGAACAGCATCTTCATCAGGAAGTCCCCTCAATGTTACCCTAAATCGAGAAACCCTTTTAATAATCCTAATAATAACATAAATCGAAGAATCAAAACGGAGAATCAATAAATAAAAATGGTACCTTTGACTGAAGATGTCAGAGACGAGAGTGTCATCAGCTTCGAGGAGGAGTAGATCATCGTGAGGCCCAAAAGAAGGGTGATACGAAATTGGAATTGAAGATCCAGGTTTGAGATCTATCACTGCTTCAGCTCCTCCAATTCTTTCTGCCATTACAGATATCAAAATGGGTATGCGACGATGAATCAGAGAGAGAGTAATCACGAAACCCCTAGGATTTGTATATCGAAGAGAATAAAATATAAATATGATAGGACCCCACACTGTCCACGTCAATAATTATTTTAGGAATGGATCAACAAAATACACAATAATTATTTTTAAAAAAAATCTGAAAATGAGCAAAAATGGTTTTTAACAAATAATAATGTTTTACTAAATTAAAAAAAAAATGTTTTACTAAATTCTTCAATGGCTAAGTGTCTTTAGTGAAATTTACTATAGTACATTTTTTTATTATGTTTTAATTTTCCATTTATTTCAAAGTAATTTTTCTAAGTGGTTTGACATAAAAACAGTTATTTGGTTTCTAAGTTTTAAGGAATACGGGAGGATTACCTAGAAAGACAATTTTTTTTATTGTTAGTTATCTTTTTGAGAATTAATTTCATTTATTAAGATTCATGAGAATTGGTGGTCTGTTGTGTACACTTTGTATAGAGTCATATTATTATTTTTATTTTATTTTAATGCAACATTTGTCACAATTTATGTGAATTTTAAGTTTTTAACATGTATTATTTTGTGAAATCATATAGATACATCGTTTTGTATGTTTATAAAATAACGTAAACAAAGATTTACAATATTAATTTATTTATCTATAATAATTATAAACCACTCTTTATGGTCCTCATCATTTTCATACCCTCTCGATATTGACACAAATTGAGCTCCATAATTTGATTGTCCAGCAATGCCAGACATATGTGCGAAATGAACTTCCCACTGGCGACAATCTACTCGTCCACATAAACATATGTTAGAATAGATGATGTTTTAATAATTTATCTTGTATCACAAATATTGATTTTATGTATTTTTTTATTAATTAGCGCTATTGAATTTTAGATTTCAAGATTTATTAAATGAGAATTTAATAGTTATTATAAATAAAAATATATTTATAACTAAACATTAATTATTATTTTGATTTATGTGAAAATCTTTAAAAATCATCATTTCTAATAGGATTAATTATGGACATTGGCATTGAAGCACAATTTAAAATAAATACATATTTGTTTGCTAATATTGGGGCATTAAGATAAACAAGTTAGTTCGTACTCAAATTGGGAAAGAGAGGTCTCTCTCACAATTCACTTGTTCAAATATTGAAACTACCACATTGCACAAAGTCTTTTTTATTATCAATTCACATTGCACTATCACGGCCTCAGCCATTCTTCTCTTCCGCATTTCATAACTCTTAAGGCCCAAAAAGTCAAGTAATAGGTACCCAAGCCCAGCTATGAAATTATTTATTATTGCGTTTACTGTGTATGGTTTGGCAACATTTTTGCAAGTTTAGCATAACTCACAGTTTGTTTGTTTTGCGTTAAAATTAGTTTGGTGTGTCCTTTTTTATTTTTATTTTTGACTTCGCATATGGTTTGTTTTGAATGTTCATATTTGTTGTTTTGCTTTTTAGTGTGTGTGTGTGTTTTTTTTTTGTTATTTGGTGCTTCGACTTATGATCTTTTAGAATTTTTCATGCTTTCGATATCATCTATGAAAATAACTGTGCATATTTTGTTTTCGCATTTTTTAGTTTTCTACTACCCATTTTCTTTGTTATTAATTTTGACTTATGTTTTTTGTGTTATGTGTTTCGTTCACTTTTTGCGTTTGCAGTGGACTGCTATGTTATGTTGCACCCTACACATGCATCTAACCCTATACATACATGATACATCTAACCCTGTATTACATACATCTAAACAAACGACTCTGTTATGGAGTCTCTCTACACAACATACATCTAAAACACAACAACCCTATAAATTCATCTAAGTGTCTAAGACATACACACGCATAACCTACACATACATCTAACACACAACCCTATAAATAAATACGTCTAACACACAACCCTATAAAATAAATACGTCTAACACAACAACCCTATAAATTCATCTAAGTGTCACACACGCACAACCTATATACATACACATACACAACAACCCTATACATGCATATACATAATTCATCCTAATCCACCACCCGGAAGATGAGAAAATTCTAGACCTTACAAAAAACAAATCAAGCTTCTGTCGTTTCAAGGTCTTTCGCAAAAAGGATCATAAATCAACTTCCATTATAATCCATTTTCTTCCTTTTTCTCCAACCTTGCAAATAATCCAAAAACAAACCCAACAGTTTGGTTATTCTTTTTAATTAATCAAAATTAACAAAGTAACAATAGAGGATCTATGTTTATTATTATTCAATCAAAACAGAGAATCTAAATGGGCTATATTCTTTCTTTTTTTTTTCAATAAAAACCAACACAACGTTCTACTATCATAGCATCTGCGTTTTTATTAGGTAGAAACGTAAAATATAATATTGTTATCTAAAAACCATAGGACATTATATCTTTATCATAAGAAAAAAGGACATTATATAATATCGAAACTACTTCTTTTACTATTTTCCAACACATGCAGACAAACATTTGTGAAGACAACAACAACAATTTTTTTTTGAACACCAATATATATATGACTATGAGCTGGATTTTAAAACAGGGTAAATGAAATAAGTCGAATACACTACTACATAGTCTAACAGATAAAATAAAATGATCGGACAGAGTAACAGAGACAGAGTCTAACCCTCTTTTACGAATGATGAATCGATGAGGCAACTTGCCAACTTCTATGTTTGCTTCTGACTTCTGAGCCTTCTTTTACGATGATGACGCTTCTATGTTTGTCTCTGAGCCTTCTTTCACGACGATGATGCTTCTATATAGATTAAGTAACGAAAAAAACAGAGTTTTAGACATTTGAAAGAAAAATAAAGGAGAACAGAAATGAAAATAATTTTGAACTTTGAACTAAGGTGAAAGATGAAAGGAGGAGGTTATGTATATTTATAGGAGCAATTCATCTACGCCTTTTTAATTAAAAAATCATATTCGTAACGGTAAAAAAAACTTAATTGTTTCTAAACGTTCAGATTTTGTTACTTTCGGCGTGTTACTTTCGGCGTCCAACGTTCGACTGTCAAATCAAAAATCTATGAAATCACAAATCTATGAAGAGATTGTGTTTGTGTCTTAAAGTATTAATCAAACAGAAACAACGAGATTTATATCCAGTCACAGAGTTATTATATCCACAATCCGATTTTAAAAATAAAACCGGATATATTAAACAACGATTGTTATTTTATTTAACCAACCACAGGTATACTAAATTGCATGTTTATGAACTTAGATGGTTTATATATCTTATCTAAACCAATAAAACCATTAATCACATGAAACTGTCACAGGGGAGAGATTTGGTTTTACAGAAATACATATCTACAGTCAGGGCTGGTTTAAGTGACTATAGTCAGGGCTGGTTTAAGTGAACACATAAACTTAATTGTTTCTCTTTTTTTTCTTTTTTTTTTTTTTTGTCAAAAAACTTAATTGTTTCTAAATTCATCTTTTTTTGTACTTTCGGCGTCCAACGTTCGACTGTCAAATCAAGAATCTATAGTGACAGATTAATTTCAAAGTTTCTAATTTTTATATTTTGTTTCATTTTTATATTTCGGTGAAGAGATTGTGCTTGTGTGTCTTAAAGTACTAAACAAACAGAAACCACGAGAGTTATTACATATCTATACCTAAAATAAAACCGGAGATATGAAACAACGATTATAATTTTATTCAACCAACCACAGCTCACAGATTAAATTAGTAATTGTCTGTTTTTGAACTAGATGGTTTATATATCTTATCTAAACCAATAAAACCATTAATCACACGAAACTGTCACAGACTCACAGGGCAGAGACTTGGTTTTATATATATAATATCTTCGTCATCGAACCCAAACCGCTGCATCAATCTCATCTTTAGCCTTCTTGTATAGCTCGAGCCTCTTTGCACACTGCATTCTCCTTTCCATCAATGCCGGGTTCTCGTCTAGCAACTGCCCCAATCGTTTCCCCTGCCAAAAAAAAAAAAACAGACCCAAATCCTTAAACCAAACCGGAAAAAAACCAAACTTAGCAACATAACCGAAGTAATAAGAGACAAACCGGACTCTGACTGATCTGTGCGTAGAAGTAATTAAGCAACGAGAGTTTCGCCTGTCTGACTTGGCAATGAACAACAGCCTTAGGAATAGTGTTTACAAGAGTCTTTGCAACCATCTTGATGTAAGCAGCTACATTTGAAGCTATCTTTCTGAAATGTCCTTCACCGTATTGGTTTATTGTTGTGGTTGGTGAAGAAATAGACACAGCTTGGTTTTCTACATGAAGCTTACGAAAGAAGTCCACGGTTAGATATGAAGACTCCATGTCGACTAATCTGAGAACGGACTTCAAGCTTTCTTCACGAAACTTTTCTAAAGATGAGTTTGCTGCAGCAACTATCTCAATTTGTAGTGAAGGGAACCTTTTTAGCTCCTGCATTACTTGCACAACAAGAATCAATAACCATTTCTCTCCATTTACTATATATTTCTTTCAAGAATAACCAATCTCTTACCTCAGTTTCTGCGATCGCTTTCCTTACAAGTCCTTTTAAGATAAAGTGAACCTGTTACAATCACATTCGTTACGGTTTTCTTATATATAAGCTGATTAATAAATAAAAACTGAAGCGAAAAAAGAACCTACGGCATTCACCGAAGCTTCAGCTGGACCTCTAAAATGATCTAGGGATCCTTCAATGAGACGACGATAACCCAATTCTGGTGCAATCAAGTGAGGTTGATAGCCATCAGATTCTGAGACAATTCTCTTAACACTTTGCAATGAAAGATGACGATCAAGAGGAAGCTGTTTTATGGCTCCCGGGAGGTTGTAGTCAAAGATTCCATAGATCCGTGCACCTCCAGGACGCCTAAAATTTTTCCATCAATCACAGTTAAGCAAGAGTTTATCCAATATATATATCCACCATTATGAGAAAGTTCAGAAAATTTTGGTTCAATATATAATTGTGTGTTTTCTTACCCGCCATCCAAATGCTCTTTGAAAATCTTTTCGAATGCTCGACACATTCCCAAGATAGTGTATAGTTGAGCCTGTGACCAACACATTTTTAGCCTACCACAAAAACATACAATTTATATAGTTTCATATGAAAGTGTATGTACTCACTCCAACATCAATAGCGACAGGCCTGCCCAATTGGTCTAACTCTCTTTCGAGTTCCTCGATGTTTTTGTTTATTGAGGATAGGATACTTGGGATACGGGACCTTATAACAGATTCTAAGAGCTGGGAAAATGAAAGACCACGTATTACTAAACAGAACGACAAAAAACAAAACTCATTCATGTGTATATAAGGATTTGGTTTGAGTAAAAACCTTAGAGAGGAGCTTTGCAAGAAACTCTGAACCCATTCTGGCGGCCAAGTGACCATAGTCAGGGCTGGTTTCAAAGTATTCTCGCTCTTTCCTTCTCGCAACCATCATATCAACATTCTTATTAATGTCTTCTTGTGAACGGTTCACTATCCCAACCCAAGGATATTGCAGCCTGTATGATCTTCCTTCGATAACCTTATCCAGGCAAAGAATAGTCACTATATATGTAACACTCAAGATTTTCATCAGGCAGATAAATTCTTAAATTACTACTTCCAAACAACAGAAACAATGGAAGACACTTACATTCAATGCATTAGTTCCCTTATCCATTAAGTCTAACTTTGTCAGAACTCCAAACGTTCTTTCACCTAAGAGAGTGCGAAAAAGTCAGAAAACAGTATCATTGTTCGAAAGAGAGAATGACTCTTTTCCCCAATCCAGAGTTCATTGGCTGAAACAATTCAAAAAACGAACCTGTTGGATCCACTTCTTTCGCTAGCTTCATCGCATCGGATGTGGCTATGTCTTGATTTGCAGGAGATATTGCTAGTATAAGACAGGTGGGCTGTGAACAAAACATATCTAAACCATCAAATTAAAAGTTCTACCAAGCCAAGAAAAGTGTAAGAACTAGTAGCAACTACTCGCCTTTGAGACATATGAGCGAACCATTGATTCAATATCCTCAACAATACTTTCTGGCTGTCCATCTGAAAACGAAATTGACAATGTGAGTAATAAACAAAAGGAGAGAGATCCAAAGGAAGTAGAGCCAAGCAAACACATACCAACCGCAACTTTAGTCAAACCAGGTAAATCAATGAGAGTAAGATTCACAACTGGTTCCAAAAAAAAAATACTGATGTTAGTGGAAATAAAAGGCTTGTTGTAAACAAAGAGCATCACGCACAAAACGATAAAGAAACTGACCATTGGGAGAAAAGATACTAAGGTGAATAGGAACAGGAGAAATCTGTTTGCTCTTTCCAGTGATTCTATCAGTCTCATCCTCAATCTCCTTTCTAACCAAAGCTGTGTGACACGAATATGATGATGATGGATTCACTATAACTAAGACACACACATTCATTCATATTGATATTATACAACAAAGTAGTACATACCGAAATTGGTGAATTTCTTATTATTAAGGTGGAGAAACTCTGCATATTCCTCTGTTCCATTATCAGTCTTATGAAGTTGTAAGACCAAAGGCCGTCTCGTAACAATACCTACAACAAATCCAAAATATAACAATCAATACTTCAAATCACAGATGATTAAAAAAAAAAAAGGGATCGAAAAGTTTTGGTTTTGGATCCACAAACCGGATCCTCTAGGAAGAAAGTCTCTCCCAACAATGCTCTCTAGAACCGAAGATTTCCCAGAACTCTACACTCATGCATAAGAAGAAGAAGAGAAACCTTAAAAAGCAAGAAGCTTTAATTAAGAGAAGAACGCTAAGTGAGAGAGTAATCTGATGAGAGAATGAAACCTGACCACCGACGACGGCGACGGTAGGAAGAGCTTCCCAGAGAGAAGTGAGAGCGTTATTACCGCCGCCATAATCGCCGAGTGCAGTGCATGCTCTCTGTATCTCATTAATCAACAGGATCAAACTCTCCATTGTCGCCGAGAGATTCAAATATCAACAGCCGGAGGAGAAGAATGCAAAGGACTTTGAGACGAACGCAGATGGACCGGAGAGAGACACGAGAAAACAGAGAGCGGGCGTTTTCAATATGATTAACCAAAACCAAATCCAAATTTATTAATTATTATTATTATTTGTCATTATCCATTTATTTATTTATTAGTATTATATTGTTTATATAAGTAATCTTTGAAAATTGACTAAAAACCATTTAATATAATTAGATATTCTACCATCTATAAACGTTTCATTCTACTCTTTAATTTTAAATGATTTTTATTCAAACCAAAATACAGTAAAACTCTATAAATTAATAATAATGAGACCAGAAAAATCTATTAATTTATAGAGGTTTTAATTTCTCAATAAATTAATAATTATTAATTTATAGAGAGACTTTCCTAATTTAGTAAAAAAACATTAAAAATAAGATTTAATGGTTATAACTAATATTTTTATAAAATCAATTACAATGAAAATAACAATTATCATGTTTTGACGATAGCACTCAAAGATTTTTATAAAGTAAAAATATCAAAAATGAACTCTAATAAAAATTAATGTGTCGATATATACATATATTTAGATAATTCTATATAATTATTAATTTATATTATTGATGG